>NW_027105790.1:319302-322994 GCF_000696795.3 Halyomorpha halys
TTTGTTGCGCCCAAAAACATATAGTTAGGTATGATTAACTATATACATAGACGTGACATTTTTATGCCTCATAATAAATAATTAATCTTTTCATTTCATTTCTTTACATTTTATTCATAAAATAATGTAGCTATTTTTTGTATGTAATACATTTATGAATTAATTTTGTAAATATATGTATAATACAACGGAAGGAGTGTAATAGACGAAGTAAGCTAACAGAAAAAGTGAAGCCAAAAAGATGGGCCACTCAGGGGCGTGTCATAGGAGTTGGTTCCTTTCGTTATTTCTTTTTAATGGAAAGTTACAGAAAATCCTGTATTTTTTTTAATAATTTTAATTAAACCATGTTATATTTTATTGATTATTTTCAGTTTTATAAAACATTAATTCACACAACTAATTAATAATTCTTAAAGTTATATTTTCTACTGGAAGGGTTTCAAATCTAATTAGAACTTATGAATGAAAAACTCTCTTCCTTGTTTCAACTATTTATTGGGTTTTAGGGGTTGTCACCTTTGTCATTGTTTATTAATGATATAAAATAAATAGTTAAAACAAGGAAGAGTGTTTTCAAACTAATTAATAATTTTAAAATTATTTAAAACATAATTAACAATCCATAGGCATCCATGGAAATTAAAAATAAGATGAAAAGACCAATAAAAATATCCTACACGGTTGACTTATACTTCCATGGACATCTTCCATGGACAGTAAATAAAGAAAACAAATGATTTTAATAAAGCATCTGTGGTGTAACAGGGGTAATAACTTTAAAATGCCTAAATCTAAAAGAACCATAACGTGACTAAAATGTTGAAAATAAATATACGTAAAAAATAATATTAGAAAAATAAATTATTCTTATTTAATTTATTTTTGCGCAAAGTGGTTTAAAGGTGGCTCCAAAGGAAAGAAATTGTGTCCTAATTCTGATTGATAGTTAATAATCGAAAATAATAAACAACAATAATAAAGTTTTGTTGAATACTTATTTATTTAAAAGAAATGATAAAATGACAAATGCAAAAATATCTCAACAACTAGTATGGTAACTGGTGACTAAAATTGGTAGATTAATAAAAGGAATTTTGTTCAATAATTAATGAAAAAAAGTAAAAAAAGAAGATATTGAATATAAGATCGACAAAAGTAGAGACAAAAACGCTATTTGCTAAAGAGTGTATTTAGAATGACCTAGTATACAGGTTCACTTTCCCTTACTTTTATAAATCTGGTTTTAAAGATTGTGATAAATGATAGAGAAAGTAAGGAAAACTCTCAATTTCCATCTGAATCGGTTGCCTTAATTTAACGTTTCTCGACTTGCTGTTTTCTAGTATCCGAAGAAATTGAGATTGTAGTTGTGATGATGAAGCCTAAATTATTCAGTAATGTTGGCGGATATTTAGGGAAACATTAATTATAAAATTATTTTGTTATCAAAGCTCCACGCAAACTGTCAGAACAGTAAAAAATTGAGGTTAGTTATGGGTAAATAACGCTTTAGGACGCGTTTGAACGAAAAGAACTAATTTTTATTTTATTTTATTATAATTATTTTAATATGTATTCTATATTTATTGTATATTAATTTTAACATAGTTTGTTATTTTTTAATTTATATTTGTTACACGAGTATCTTTCGTATTTCTTCTCATATCTTTATTACTATTTTATCCATTATTCTGGTAAAGGCACATTAGGTTGAAATCAAAATATGAAAGGGAAAAAGAAGGGAAAGAAAAGAAAAAAAGAGAGAAAGGGGAAATGATGGAAAAAAAATCGTAAAAAAGATAAAAGAAACAAAGAGATGAAACAAAAAAAAGTCATGTTCTAGTGTTATATATTATTAATGTTTATAATTATTATTGGATACTTATCTAGGCTTATTTATTGTCAGATTAAAAATATTGTCTGATTAGACTAAAATAAATATGCTGTGTGACTAGCAACCCAATGAAGTTGGGCGGCACAACTTTATATTTTAATAAATTTTTTCCTCCTGTTGAAAACATGTCTGATTTGATTCATACAAATGACAATAAGGAATTAAAATTTCATGTTAATACGTGTAAAATTAAGGTGGGAAAATATATCTTAAGGAATATACCTATTTTTGAATTAGTGTTTAGGAGGGATGCGCTGGGATCTTTTGAACTCTACTCTACCCCTCACACGTGGGGAATAGAGTAGGCTCAGGGATCCTCAGGTCGATTGTGTGAATGTTGTATATTAGAGTGTAAATGTGACTAGAGATTATATTATTGTATCATTATGTTATTTTTTTTCTTTCATACACATAGTTTGATTATGTTTATTTTGTTTATTCTTCTGTTAGTATATATTTTAAGAGAGTTTTTTTTTTTCATTCATTTATTCATTTTATTTTATTTTAATATGTATGAGATCATTCATCACTATTACCTATTGCCTACAACTGTGTGGTAGATTGTAATATCTATCAATAAATAAAAAGTATTTTAAATAAAAAATAAAGAATTTAGGAAGCCATTGTTTTTAAAAAATCTTTATTATTATTTATTTATTACTAGGTCAACTAGAGGGTGTATGAATTTGTGTTACAGACATATATGTGAAGGATATTGTAAAAATTAACGTCGGAAAGCCTTGGGAACAAAACTCATATTTCATTTTCTAAGCTCAATTTCTCGCTTTATCTAGGAAGAGAAGTGTGTATGAACTGTTTTTATGAAATCCTAGACAGGGCTTCAGTAATAAGAAATAAAATTTTAAGGTATAGAAGATGGTGGAGTAAATTTTAGACGAAGGCCTTTTCTAGGGGCTAATATAGTTCTCTTGTGGGCATAAGTGGAACATTCAACAGTATGAAAACATATAAATTTTACGATAAATAAATAAAGTTATAAACCGAGTAAATTAGGAATTATCTATTTTGTGAAAGTATTTGTCTCAATATGTAATTCTATTAAAACATTGGGCAAGGCTTTGAAAGTTTTTGATCCGATTTTCAACTAGGTCAGTTAATATATTGGTACCAATATGTATTTTGTTTTTCTCACTTTAGGTAGAGGGGGAGATCACTTTAGCCAATCACATCAGGTAATAAAGACTTTAATTATTCTGTATATATTTTCTCGTTTCATGTTTTTTTTTTTTTGATTCATTAGTTGTTATCTTTATCTTTGTTCTTAGCCCTGATGAATTCTAAAAAATCTGGCCGAAACGTTGGCTCAATTAAATAAGTTATTTCAACTTATTTGTATTATATTCTGACCGCACCCCAACCTAACCTCATATATAATATCTATGATCAACTATCTTGTGATCATTATTGATTTTTCAGGACATTTTTTATCTAATGCTGTTTTTTTTTTAAAAAAATTGATTTCGGGGACTATCGAACGTCAACGTAACAGCTCTGTTAGCAATAATATATTATTGAATTTACTTTACTTTAAATTATGTTATTAAGATTTTCTACCGTTGTAATTAGTTTTAAAGATATGGAGCTCGCAATTGAAAAATTTGTTTTTTTCTTAACGTTTTGTAACAGCCGCAATTTTTTATTCCCCTTAACTATAAATGGCAGACTCATCAATTTCATTAAATAATTCAAACAACGGGATGAAACAGCCGAATTTATTCTCTTGTGCTCTTGGACAGTAAAGATTATAAATTTTTCTTTTTTTTTTTTTTTTTTT
>NW_027105790.1:323044-324974 GCF_000696795.3 Halyomorpha halys
AACAGCCGAATTTATTCTCTTGTGCTCTTGGACAGTTAAGATTATAAATTTTTTTTTTTTTTTTTTTTTTTTTATCAAAACATCATTTATAACTAAGAGAGTGAGACAATTATCAAAAAAAGGAAATATTTGAAAGGATAGCAGACAAGGAAAAAACGTTGAGGAAAATACGGCTAAAATTATTCCTACAAAAGATCCTGATGAAACCGGTTTGGATGAATGAAAACCTTTTTGATAAATTACAGATTCTGAGGAGTCAAATGTGTAGGTGCAGAAGTAAAGAAAACAAAATTCTTAAAAATTCATCTGATGTATTCTTTTATTTTGTTTTATGATATAAAAAGAAAGACTCCGAGAAAAATGTAACAAATAATACGAAAATAACGGTAGCTGTTCAAATATTGACAAAAAGAAAAAAAAAACGATAACGGAAAGTTTATATTATAAACAATAAATAAAAAGAATTTCCATGTTAAAGGAATTTTATTAGAACGACAAGACTAGAATTCGACATAATTAATTGCGCATTCCTTGAACATTTTATCCAGTTTAACAGCCTTAATCCATCGTACTTCCTGCCTGACATGAAGTGAGCTAAGTTAATGACCTGAGCACAGATGTGGAAGGTAGTTGCAATTACTGTATCCACGAACACACTAATGAATCTCTTCAGCCAACTTATAAATAAGTCACACTCTGAGGGTTATTGGCTCTAGCAATCAACGCTAAGTCAATCGACCTTAGCTCTCAATTATTTCTAATTGGATCACTTTTTCGAGGGTTTTGCAGAACAGGGTCCGGACCCTATTACATTTAAAAAAATATATATATTTCAATTTTAAGGGTATAATGACATAAGATATTTTTCAAATAATATTTTATCATGGAAGATCGACGATTGACCCTGTATAATAATAAAAGAGCGCGGTCAAAGAAAAACTCAAACAGTCGTAAAAATATTTATTATGTCATTATTATTAATTATAGATATAATATAATAATATAAAAATATTATGAGCCAACGTTTAGCTACAAGATACGAACACTTAAATGATGTAAACATAAATATAAAAAGAAAATGTAAAATTAAAAGTTGTAGACAATTAATGAAAACTAAAATAACAACAGATAAAAAAGAAATATAAAATACAGTACACACCAAAAGATGAAAAATGTTGAATAAGACTAAATCAAGAATAAAGGAAGATAATGAATAATACAGGAAACATACCTTTCAGACCTCAGGTCAGTGCGAAAGTGAATGGTTGACAGGAAGTTTAAGGAAAGTAGTAAAGATTGACGGTTGAAAAAAAAAGAAGTTACAAATGAAAATAATTTTAAAGTAAACAGTATTAGAATATCTAAGAAACTATTTAAAATAGGCAAACATTAAATATAATATACATAATAGTGGGAAGAAATTATAACAATAAAAAAAATATATACATATACACACACGGACAGAATACACAAAAGAAATAAAGTTAAAATAGTGGATACAATAAATATATGATGAAGATATGTGAATTTTCAAAATAAAGACTAGCCATAACTAAGCACTATCCAAACATCACTTGATCATCTACTTAACTACTTTTTTTTCGATTTTCGATTACTTACTTTAAGCTAGCGAAAATTACATGTTAAAAAAAATTTTTTTTTCGTCAGAGGGGTACGATAAAAAAAAAATCTTATTTTAATGCTCGTTACCTGTGTTGGAAAAAAGTGGATATAAAGATAAAAATCATTATTAGAATTGTTTTATTCCACCCAAAATTAGTTGAAATTATGAATGGACTATGGTCCGGGTGCGGTAAAAAAAAACTCAAATAGTAAATAATTATACTATTTTATTGAGCCAACGTTTCGCCCCACGTTGCAGGGCTTCGTCAGGGCTAAAAAAGATACAAAAACTATAGTTACAAAAAGG
>NW_027105790.1:325024-326327 GCF_000696795.3 Halyomorpha halys
GGCTTCGTCAGGGCTAAAAAAGATACAAACACTTAAATGGTGTAAACATAAATATAAAAAGAAAATGTAAAATTAAAAGTTGTAGAAAATTAATGAAAACTAAAATAACAACAGATAAAAAAGAAATATAAAATACAGTACACACCGAAAGATGAAAAATGTTGAACAAGACTAAATCAAGAATAAAGGAAGATAACGAATAACATAGGAAACATACCTTTCAAACCTCAGGTCATTGCGAAAGTGAATGGTTGACAGGAAGTTTAAGGAAAGTAGTAAAGATTGACGGTTGAAAAAAAAGAAGTTACAAATCAAAATAATTTTAAAGCAAACAGTATTAGAAAATCTAAGAAACTATTCAAAATAGGCAAACATTAAATATAATATACATAATAGTGGGAAGAAATTATAACAATAAAAAAATATATGCATATACACACACGGACAGAATACACAAAAGAAATAAAGTTAAAATAGTGTATACAATAAATATATGATGTAGAAATGAGAATTTTCAAAATAAAGACTAGCCAAAACTAAGCACTATCCAAACATCACTTGATCATCTACTAAACTACTTTTTTTCCTCTCTTTTTTCGATTTTCGATTACTTATTTTAAGCTAGCGAAAATTACAAGTTAAAAAAAATTTTTTTGTCGTCAGAGGGGTATGATAAAAAAAAATCTTATTTTCATGCTCGTTACCTGTGTTGGAAAAAGGTGGAAATAAATATAAAAATCATTATTAGAATTGTTTTATTCCATCCAAAATTAGTTTAAATTAAATATTATTAGGCTAGGAAAACATGTAAAATGTATTTGTTTTTGATCATAGTTATCATTAATTTTAATTTAAGTTCATTTAAATGCTTTGATTTTATATTGAAGATTTTTATATGTTTTAAAATAATAATATTTTTCACCATATCTCATGTTTCGAAAATTTGTATAGTTTAATTATAATATAATTAAAGAAATAACACTAGGTAATTGAGATGGCCTTCAAGTTTTTAACAAGAAAAAGTAAGAAGAGTACCATCGTAAGAAAAAAATAATTTTTTCAAAAATAGCTTTTGTCATCTTAATCCTGATCTCTTGATTCCTACAAATCCTTTTTTACTGGAAGATTAATAAAGAATTTAGGAAGCTATTGTTTTTAAAAAATCTTTATTATAACTAGGGGATGTATGAATTTGTGTTACAGACATGTATGTGAAGGATATTGTAAAAATTAACGTCGGAAAGCCTTGGGAACAAAACTCATATTTCATTTTCTAAGCTCAATTTCTCGCTTTATCTAGGAA
>NW_027105790.1:327122-331369 GCF_000696795.3 Halyomorpha halys
AAGCAACCAGCACTAGATAGCTATCTGGTTTGTTTTTGCCAACAGCATTTCTCTTTTCTCTTTTCTTCACTATCATCTTTAATGCAAATAAGAGAGTAGAGAGACTCTGAAGTGCCGGAGCAGAGGAGGAGAGAGAGATATCAAGAAATGAAGGAATTCAAGAAATAAAGAGGGAATAACCGGAGAATGGAGTAAGTCCACCTAATTCAGCATAAAAAAACATCCATCATCATTAAATCTATAGTTTTCCATAGCCCAGTTATTCCAAATTCATTAAAAAATCTAACAACAAATGTTTTATTTCGGCAACCCCTACAACCTGTAACTTACACAATAGATTTCCTTTCATTTAATCATGTTTTATTTATGAATTATATACAGTCCACTCAAACCCAACCAGCCAACCCAAAGTGAAGTGCACCTGGTCTTCAGTGAAAGCAGTAAATTCATACAGTGGTAGATTGTAATACTTATTAATAAATAAATATAAGAAAAAATATAACAAATTGACCTTCCTGTATAATAGGTAAAGTGTGGTATAATGGTTTAGTTGGGGCCATCCCCTAAAATATTTTAACTTTTTAGAATTATTACTTTATTTATTGATATGTACTTATAACCTATCACAAATTTGGGCAATGAGTGATATTGCTAATTGAATACATTCATACTATAAATTAAAAAAAAAGTGAATAAATAAAATAAAAGTAAATAAATAAAACCTAAAATAAAAGCAAATAATTAAAATTTAAAATTAAACAAAATAAATAAAATCTTATATGATATAAACAGAAAAATAAATAAATTATATGCGAATCAAATAACGTAAAATAAATTATATACAATCTCGACCTGAGGATCCTCAAACCCCTTCTATCCCCTACGTATGAGGAGAACGCGTAGCAATCTCACCGCGTCACCGCGAGCGAAAGGAAGCTAAGTGTGTTAAAGCCGCAACCACTCTACATGGCTGCGTTCGTTGTTGCCATTGCCAGAACTCCAATTATCGATTTTATTTTACAAAACGTTTCTTGACTGCAGTGTTTCAGTCTTCGAGGTGGATTGTAAGGACGGGTGGAACTGGATAAGGATTAGTATGGTTAGAAAGGTTTATATGGAATTTTGATAATTTAGTTTATATGAGGTCAAGGACGATAGGGATATGAAGGTCATGGTGAAGTGTTATGTTAGAAGCGTATTATGGTGCATTGACTATGGTACTAAGGATTTTTGATTGAAAGGATTGGAGGTGGATTTAATGCTCCAAGGCTTAGCTTCCCCCAACTCCAAGTCCGTAGGTCCAGATAGGTCTGAGGATAGTTTTGTATTGAGAGATTAGAAGTCATGCTGAGTAGTCGGTAAAGTTGGCTTAATCATCAGTTTACCTCCTCAGTATTAAATCTAGTATGATGGTCCTAGGTGAGTCTTTTATCTTGTCTGAATCCAACATATCGCAATGTGCCGGATCTGGGTAAAGGAATGCTATTAAAAATAACAGGTGGATAGAAACTGCGGCTGAGGGTGAAAGACACAGGGTGCCTCTAAAATATTAAATTTGTTATTGCTAATATACACGTTTTCACGTGACACAAACACTACAGACCAACTTTTATTCCTGCCGACATAAAATATTTAACTAAATAAGAAATAATATTATATTTATTAATAGTATAATAAAGAAATAAGCAGTGTTATCCACCACTTATCGAATTGATTTTCAAAGATAATGGTTAATTGAAAGTTTAATCTGTAATAAATTGGCCTTGGCCCGGAACAATTAGGTGATAAAGCTGAGCTTAGCAAATTAATTGATAGATTGAAGGGATTAGTACCTCCGCTAGGAACAATAGGATAACCATTCCAACAGCCATCAATGCGTTAATTAACGGTTATTGTAAATATGATGCTTATTAATTATTTAAAATTATTTATTTATTTTCTTATTTAAAAAAAATACATCTCTAGCTAAACCATATACTCTTGGAACATTTTAAAAGTTCCTATTTGATTTCAATATTACTCAATTTCAATTGAATTAATTCAAAATTACATATTCTTTAATAACTTCGTTCATTTAATAAATCAAAGTTTTCATGATTATTACAAAGTTTATACATAATTAATTGTGAAGTTTTAATAGTGTGCTATTTTTTGTATTGTTATAGTGGATTTATTTCTGAATCAGCTTATTCAATACTTGACTTATATTTTGATTATCAAATTAAGTAGTAATTTTCAATTCGGTAATAATCACGATGCATAAATATAAGTCGAAAGCCTCCTGCTTAATAATCTCGTGAAACGAATTAGGTTATGAAAAAACAGATAATTATGAAAATTGAATAAAAGTTACTATGAAACAGATCATATTTATTTTTTATGATTTGATTTACATAATATACTATTATATAGATACTTTAGACAAGTAGAAAACTTCAAGAACAGCATCAAATTACTTTTGACTATATTAGTAATAGTATAAACGTTGATAAATGTTATAATGAATCAGTTGAACATTGGACGTTATCATCTTAATTTTTAATGACTGATTGGTTTATATATAATTGCCTTGAGTTCATTCGATCCGGAAAATTTATACGATAACATAAAAATAATTCGTTTTTAGGTATATAAATGGTAGAAATATTTTATAATTTGAAACGGAATGATTATATTTTTTAAAAGGGTAATGCTCAGTTATTTGTAAAAAAAAAACAAAAAACAACTAAATGTTTTTAAAATAATTGTATAGAAATGTTTTCGAAATTTTTATCACTTAATTACTGCAGTAAGATGTTCAAAATCTAGTTTTAAACTGATAGCAAGTTAAAAGCGAACTTAAGGTATACATTAGTTTTAAAATATTAATAATACAGTTAAAAGTTGATATTAAATATGTTACTATTTTTGAATTAGTACAGTAATGATTAAAAAAAAAAGAAGGAACGCGCTTACGGCATTTTAGTATATTCGATAAAATACTTGCTCTTAAAGCCGTCAGGGGCTTGGTTACTATACCTTAAGACTGAACGGTATTGCAAGAGTGTATACGCATTGCCGGGAGATTTCTTTCACCAGCGTGTGTCATACAGTAAACCTTTATTTAACTAAATGAATATTATAATTGGATATCTAAACTGATATCAATAGAACATTGAACTCAAACCGTTATATACCTATTGCTCTGCAGGTTCAATCAACTCAAACCTGAAGTATATCTAACATATAGGCTAAATTAAAAAGTGGATCAGCCAACTAAGAGTAGGAAACACATCAAACTACACCACGGAAGCAAAACCCTATAGTACAAGAGCCCAAGAAGAGAAAAAAGTCTGTTATCTCACCCCAATTTTTGATTACTTTAATGAAAGCTATGTATAATTAATGGTTAAAATTGATGCGTCTACCTAGTACAGGTAGGGGGAATAAAAAATGGCGGCTGTTTCAAAGCGATAAAAAAAAACAATTTTTTATTCGGAGCTCTATATCTCAAAACGTAGGAACAACATAAGAAAACCTAAGAGAAACGTTAAATAGTTTTCGAGATATAGCTTTTTAAAAAGCTACATTTCATAAAAATGTTATATGAGACGTACTGAAAGATCAGTAGTTAGTGAATTTATTTTGAAAAATTTATATCTCAAAAACCATTTGACGTACAGATGTCTATTAAAACTCCAATTAAAGCTAGTTTAATGGGCTATAAAGTAGTATATGATATTTATCTTCGTAGGAGTAATAGTTTACATGAAATTCGCTAAAATATATTGATTTATAGTTCTTCGGACAAATTTTCATTTGCCATATTTATATTCATATGTGAATATCATAAAAAATACTACCCCTACGAAGATAAGTCTCATAAACTACTTTATTGTAAGGTCAATTTCCTTTATTTGAGTGTTGGCAGACATATGTGCGTCTTATGGATCTAGAGATATATTTTTTCAAAATTTCAACATTTTATACGAATAACTAGAAATTAACATTTTGTGAGCTTAATTTTTCCTACAATACATCGATATACATTGAATAATATCATGCTGTAAAAATATTAATAATAACCAACTTTTAACAAATATATTCAATTTATAACTCTAAATTAAACTTTGAACTGTGATGTGCTATCAGTAACCAGCTTGCATTAATTAGAATTTATGGTTGACAAATTGTTAATTGGTAACTCCTTTTTGAGAGATTTATGGTTGTAACCTCGCACATATAATATGTATTATAGTTTGTTTATT
>NW_027105790.1:332069-352063 GCF_000696795.3 Halyomorpha halys
ATTAGATTTTTAATTATTTATAGTTACTATAATAACGATTTAAAAAAAAAACTCGTTAGATAAATTATATTTATATTTTCTTACGAAAATATGAATTTGGTTAGAAGGAAAAATATATTATATAAGAAAAAATGAACAAAAAAACAAACAAACATATATATATTAGTTCTGTGTATTTTAGATTAATTTAAGTTATGCTTTAACTATATATATTATAAGTTTTAAAATAATTGTACTAGAATGGTATAGTATGGTACAACTCAATAAAGTTAGAAGCACTCTTTTAATAATAACATATTTTTAAAATAAAATGGATTTAATAATTATAACCAATGTAAATTAACATATTTAAACATTTTTAAGAATGCCCTGGTTTGAAAAAAATACGAATATTTATAGCACGATTCTTTAAACCTGCGAGATTAACACCGAAATGGTACCCTCTATGATTGCTAAAATTATACGTTTCTCAAATAACTTCTGTAAGTTTTAATAAAACCTTTCTAATGATTCTTATTTAGAAGAAATCAGGAAAAAAAAAAGCAATGTGAAATCTGAATAGAAAAAAAAAATATTCTCAGTTTAGTCATAGAAAAGTGTCTATAAAGCACGTAACTTTGATAGTTGTTTTTCTTTTAGTGAGATATTTTTATAATATAATTTCCTAGAAATATTCTACAAAACAGAAAGTGACTTGGATAAAGTTGGATAATATCCTTCAAGTTTGCAAGTATGCTCAAAAGTTTGCTAATTGAACGATACATTATTTTCATTTTTCCTTCCATAATCCCCGAGAGCGCCCTTAATTTAGTTGGTCCTGTTATTTGATCTGTGGTCGACTCAGACCAAGTTAGAGTCACTTGTACTCTATGTTAGAGTTGCCAGTTGGAAGGTCTTACCGAACTTCCAGGATTCCATGAGTTCCCGGACAACTTAATGAACTTTATATCTTTCTTTGAACTCCCCCTTTTTCATTGTATTTAGGAGGTTTAATGAATTTGTTGGGCAGTGAGTAAAATTACAAATAATTTTGTATAAGTCATTAAAATATTTTTAAAAATATAAAGCAAGGAATCGGTGTTGCAGAATAGAAGAGGTGATATAAGAAAAGAATGGGTTATAATTGGAACTAATTCCAATTAATTTTTTGGACATTCCAGAAGTCTAGAAAGATCAAAGCGTCTAACATACGTCTTTAGCCGTTATATCGTTTTTTCTTTTATAATAACTATAGCTCATTCATTAATTTTGACAAAATTGTGATCAATGAAATATCAAACAAGACAGTTATATTGGTTGTTTTAGTGTGGAAATTTATACATTGTGCATCTATGCATGACTAATTTGTCACTGATGTCCATGTAGATAATGAATGGAAGCTAAACTGATGGGTTGGTAATCTCCTATAATCTGTCAATAAATCATCTGTACAGAACGGGTGTTGATTAATCATTCAATCACGGATTACAAGCGTTATACATGTCAATGTCTTGTGT
This sequence comes from Halyomorpha halys, assembly GCF_000696795.3. Classification (NCBI taxonomy): domain Eukaryota; kingdom Metazoa; phylum Arthropoda; class Insecta; order Hemiptera; family Pentatomidae; genus Halyomorpha; species Halyomorpha halys. Next base: position 333,566 of record NW_027105790.1, read on the forward strand.
ATGAATGATGTGGTATTTTCAACAGAGAATGTAAATATACAAAATACGCCATGAGAAATCATAACCAAAAGTATAAGAATATTTCTTGGCATCATTTGAAGGCTTCTGATGTTTTATAGTCGAAACCTCATGATTTTATTTTCGTCGTAAACGAAGGATATAATTACTCTAAGAACATCCAATGTTTTGTGTATTTAAACTATTCGTGTTAGTACCGGCAGTGCCAAAGAGAACTATTTTAAAATTTGTTTTGTGGTACTGGATATGGGCAGATTCTATGCTCGAGTGCTGAGTCTCTAGCACCCTCGCTCAGCCCCCACTGACTTTTAATCGCAATGACGCACTTGATGGAAAATATCCAGTATCTTTTGGATTCTTGGAGTTCTCCAGGCTTACTATGAATAATGTATATAGGAGTGGACGTGATTAAGATCTTATATGATTTTAAGTTTAAGCTTTTCTTTAGAAGATGGCCTCGTGACCTTATATTGTAAACTGTTTTTAGAGTTCTACTACTGGGTAGTTTCTCTACATCCTGTATCATATCATTATGTCATTATGATCTTGTTGCATTTTTTATACAGTTGTAAATATCAATAAATAAAAAAAAAAAAAAAAAAAAAGCTTTTCTTTATTATTTATTTATTTTTCTGTAATAATTTAATTTATATTTCGTTATTGAACTGTGAATGTGAGCTCTGATCTCTCTTACTAATTTCTGCAATTATAAGACAGAATGAAATACTCCACAAAAAAAATTAGTACATTTAAAGAGTATTAATATAAAAATCACATTCTAAACTCCAGCCAATTATAAAGCAGTCAAAATTAATTAATAGCTGACATTTAGTTTCAATAAAAATATTTTTTAAATTTGAATTTTATAAATATTTTTATTGAATTGAAAAATATAAAATACAACTTTAAAAAAAAATTTGTTTTATTACAATAAGTGGTTATTCGTTTTTAATAAAAAAAAAAAAAAAATCTAAGCCACGAACGTAAGCTTTACAATTAGATTTTTATTATATTTTACGAGAAATCCAATGCCAATTATAAGTATGATTTTAATAGTTAATGAAATACATAATTTTTCATGAAGATATCAAGGTAAAAAAAAGAAGATAAATTACATCGACGTATATGAAATAATCAATCCTACAATTAATTATATTTATTTTATGCAAATTAATTTTCACCCTTTTACACTTTTTTATCCGTTTTTTTTAATTTGCTTATTATCCAGTTCATATTGTCCATTTGTGGACATTTGTCATTTAAGATTAAAAATTATTTTTATATATTCCCAACAGAATATATGTACTAATTCTTTTTATTAACAAAGCAATGCAAAAGAAAAGGAATCTTTGTTTCATTTATAAAACCACTTCATAAATTAGAGCCACTAACAATACTATTTTTTTTTTTTTTTACGGTGGCTAGTTTTACTAATTAAATTTTTCCTGGGAGAAGAGAAACAAAAGAAAACGGAATTAAACCAACTTATTTAAATTAGGGAAAATACATCCAGCAGGATAACTTTTCATTTATGATGGCATTAAACCTTTGTAGCAGCCGGGGCACAAGCCCTACCCTTAATATAAGGGATTTGCATACCTTCCGTAAGATGATTTGCGTAAATTATGTTGATCTACGTAGCAGATTTCAATCAATACAATACAGCCGAAAAGGCAAATAATAACAGCGAAAATGATAACTTGGTTACTGTGGATAAGATCCTACGAAATTAATTAAGTAAAAGTAAATAAATAAACATATAAATGGTAGAAATGATTAACAGTTAATGTTAATGCCTGATGGCCAAGAGCTGGCCACAGCGTGACCAAGTAACAGTAATAATGGATAAAAATCATTAACTACCGTTTATCTTCAAATAGACATTAATTGATTTAACTCAAAGCAACCTACAAGTACAAGATTCGAAGAGGAGTAAGAAATAAGTTATTTTACCTCAATTATTGATTACTTTAATGAAAACTGTATAATTCTAGTCTAACAATTATGAACAAAAAAATTTTTTTGAACAACTAGAATTCGATTTATTTTAGAAAATATCTTAAAAACTGCTAATTCTACGAAGATAAACGTTATGAATTTTTTTTATAGTGCATAAACCTAGCTTTAATTTGAGTGCTAATAAACATATGTACGTCTCATGGTTCCTTAGATAATGAATTGAAATAATTAATTCACTAACTACTGATTTTTCAGTGAATCTATTATGAAAATTTGCTAAAAAGAAAAAAAAAAAAAAAAAACCAACCTTAGGAACTATCGAACGTAAACAACTCTACTAGGGCTCATATCCCATCAAATGTACTCTATATTAAATGATATCCTATTAGGTTTTCTAGTGTTGGTAGTTTCAAAGATATGGAGGTACACAAATCTAGCTTTAATTTGAGTGCTAAAAGACTAAAAAAGCTTTTGAGATATTGATTTCAGTACATTTTTTATGAAATGTTGCTTTTTAAAAGCTATTTCTGGGGCACTATTTAACTTAAATAATTATAATAAAGCTCTTATTTCAGAAAATTTAATCTACTTTAAATAACTTTCTCTCAAGTTTTCTTCTGTCGTTCCTAGTTTCGAAGATATGGAGCTCAGAATGAAAAATTAAATCTCCCAATCTAAACCTGGCAGCCTCGTCAAATTTGATTAATAACTAAACGTAGTTTCAATTAAATTAAGAAAAAAATTTGGGTAAAAAAACGACCCTTTTTACTGGGCTATTGTACTACAATATCAATATAGTATGTAATGTACTAAAAATAATATTAGGGTAGAACTACACTATTAGTAATAATTCATAGTTCAGTAATAGCAAAATTAATAATATCAATTTAACATTATAATAGTATAATACAATTTTTAGGATCACACCGCTACTTTATTTAGAGTGCCAATCGCTTATGATTTTATCAGTATTTAAATATATATTCAAATTAATGTCTATTTTATTTATCTATTTCATTCCATTATAGTAATATATCTCGATACTTTTTTTTTTTTTTTATTTCTATATTTTTTCAATAAACTAAAGATTTGGGTAAGATATCGACAGAAGCATTGTTATTATATCTTTATTTGGATAATAAAAAAAATATTACTGAATTAGCAAAATATATTGAGGAAAAATAAATCCAATAAAAAAAAATTTTAGTCATGCTTTATTAATTAAAGATCAGACATACTTGAGGTTAAAATAAATAATTATTACACACACAGATCGTTTTGCAAGTCTTGATTATTTGGACTTAGGAATTTAAAACGTGTATTTTCATGGAAAATTCGGACCTGTAATTTTCCAAGGTTGTAGTACTTCCCTTTTTTGTATATTTCAAATATAGATGAAAGAAAAAATATCTAGCTAGAAAAAAAATTGCTTCCAAAATAGTAAGATGTAATCAAAGTACATGATGATTAATTTACTTTCACTCAATTTTTTTGAGTGATCAGACGTTGACTTTCAAAATGGTATGAATTCAACTTGTATAACTTTTAGTAAGACAAGAAAAATGTCTAAGCTAATATGATTTTAATAGGAAAATAATACTTACCAGGCCAATCTAACATTCATTTCCTTGTGATTCATGAGATTTAATCCTCGTACGTATTACTTTCCTGTTGAAATCATATTTGATAATGTAACAGCATTTTTGTGTCCCCTGAAAAGTTTTACGATTTGGACATATACTATTTTAAAAGTCAACGCCTCATGTAATCACTACTAAAAACATTGATTAAAATAAGTTTTATTTATTTTTTAAATGTTATTAACTAGTTCGAATTGGAGTATATGTGAGTCAGTGGCTTTCAAAAGATTTTCAGTAGACGCGAAAAATATCTAAGTTAAAATGATTTTAATAGGATAAATCACGTGAGAATGAACGTTAGGTTGACCTGGAGAGTATTATTTTCCTATTAAAATCATATCAATTCAGACATTTTTATATCCCCTGAAGAAGATGGCCACGGGACCTTCTAATTTAAATTAATGTTTGAAGTACACCGATGGATGGTTCCTTCTCAAGATTTTCAAGTGTATATGAAACATACAAGATATATACTTATTGTATTATTTTGTACAGTTGTTAATTACATTAAATAAAAAAAATATATATCCCCTGAAAAGTTTTTACAATTTGGATTTATCCCATTTTGAAAGTCAACGTCCCACATATACATACATGGATTCCCTGTAATCACCAAGGAATGTTTTGATAATGAGTATTAATTTATGTACTCAAACATTTTGAGTGAAAGTAAAGCAATCGTACCCGGCAATGTATGGAATACTTCTGTAAAAGTGGTTAAACTCCGATTTAAATATGAATGTTGATCACCCAAAACTTGAAGAAAGTCGAATGCTAACGAATAGAGGGGCACGGAAGTTAAAATCAATGAAAATAATATATTTATGTATTCTTCATATATATTGAATATATTGAATTGAAAGTATATCGATATACACACACCAACTATATAAGGATATATGTCCTTCATCCTCGCCAATATTTATAATGGATGTATCTATTCTGCTGTTTAGAGCTATCTTCGATTCTCAGAGTTAGTTTTCGCCCTTCGTGCTAGAAACTATTAAGGGCAATCCAATGTCTACTAGTTACCACATAATCCACTTCTTTAATGAATATTGCTACAAAGTTGTCCTTTTGAGGTAACAGAGTTTTATTAAAACTTCAAGAGACCAACTTTTTTAATACCTATAGTATATATTTTAATTTTTAACAGTATACCACTCATTAAGAATGAAACAAGCAAATTATTTATTTTTTAAAGTAAAACTCGTGTTGAGGATCGAGTCCTCGATTACTTAGGAATTATCACTTTCTGTGTATTTCATTAAAGTTTTTTTTTTTGTGTAATCGTTAATACCGGAGAATAATAACAAACAGAATCTTCAAAGCTGAAATAACTTAAAAGTATGATTAAAAAAATCTACTCCATCTCAACTTATTGTATTGATGGATCATTTGACTATGCTAATAATTTTAAATTTATTTGTGAGGGATCTCATCTGAGATTTCATCATTAAGCTTTAGGAATTAAAATATATTTTTATTCAATTTAGAAAATATCAGAAACATCTCATTCTATGGAGCAGTTGGTAGGAGCAAATGAGGTGAAGTTTATAACGAGTTTCATTATAAATCATAAACTTCCTAACAGTCGTGAAAGTAATTTCTAATGTAGATGTTTTTAAGTTTAATTTTCAAACATAAGTACCATCAAAACACCTTTACTCTTCGTCTTAACCCTACTTACTGCCCTACAGTATCCTTTAATTATGTTGGTCTTACCTCTCTAGAGCAGATCAGCTTCCGTGGATTACATCTGGACACACGACTAACCTGGAATCCTCACACAAGTCTGAAAAGACAGAAAACTGCACAGCGATTACGACTATCACAGCACTTACTAGAATGGTCTAAACTTCCAATTCATTACAAAAGACTGATCTACTAAACTATAATCAGACCTATCTAGATATACGGAGTTGAGCTTCGGGGCTCCACTAAACCTTCGAATTCCTCTGGTATCTAATCCTTGCAATCCAATATCCTTCGTAAAATCCTTAATGACACTAACTTTTTGACAAATAAAATCATACATATACACTCTTTATTTTCCATATGTAACCGATCTAGCCCGAACCAGATATCATCCCTTCCACTATAAAATCCCTCACCACCCAAACCCACTAGCTTCTAACCTTGCATCTTCTTCCATTCCTGACAATCCTCCGAGGTGTCTGAATGGAAGACCACGAGACCTAATATAATAAAAAATGTAGAGTGCTACCAATGGGTAGTTTCTCTACTTTCCTGTATCGCTCCATTTTGATCTATCAAACTTACAAGATTTATTTTTATGTAAGAAAAGTAAAAATAGTTGTAAATAACAATAAATAAATAAAAATATGGTCAAATAAAATTTTAGTAAACTTTTTAAATGCAACAGCACCTTTTCATATTAAGCGAAAATCATATTTAACCATAACATTCTGTTAAACCAATCGTGTTTTCAGAATTTAAAATTTTCACTCGCATTGTATAATATAGACAAGAAGGAATAAATTTGGTACCTTGCATGTGCGTCAGAGATGGGCAAAATTTAGTTGTAGTTGAAACTAATAGCTAAAGTTGCCATGGACACGGCCCTTATTTTTATGAATGATCCATTGATAAATTAATGTCGAATCCATGACAATTTTAGTTATTAGCTTCATCTATAGCTAATTTTTGCCAAACTCTGATGTGCGTTATGTCTGTCGGCCTTTAATCAAATTTGTATTCGGGCAGAATCGTTAATCTGATTATGACGAAATTTTCAGGGATTGAGCGGGTTAATATCTAGTTTGTTTCTTATGCGCTTTATGTTGAATTACTTTAAAATTAAAATAGATAAGGGTCGATAAAAAATTTCATTAAATTGGAAGTCATTAACCTCAAAAGAAAAAATTTTATGAATTGACTCACAAAACTTCCTATAGAGATAATCCAGATAAGGGTCATATGAAATAGATAGAAAAGTCCATCATATAAATAAACCTTTGCTTGGTCTTGCTCAAACGTACTTTTCTTAGTACAAACACACTTCTATTTAAAAAAAACGGTGGATAGAATAAGGCTCAATTTTTATTATTTTTTTTTTTTTTAATTCTGGTATAATATTTATTGATGAGAATTAATACAATCTACCTCAAATAAATGATTACAATAGTAATCACTGAATTAAAAGAAAAAATAATGATTATAAAGAAATATATAAATAACAGAAAATACTATCATGATTGGTATAAATAAAATACGACTATATATCAAAAATATCATAAAATAAAATTGATCGAATAAGGTTTGTGGAAGACATAGAAAATTAAATTTAAGCAACACACATTTAAGCCTATATACAGTATTTACATTCTGCTTTGGAATTCTGAGCCATGCTTTGCCTTCTACACGGCAGGTGGCAAGACTTCGGGCTCCAAGAGATCTCAGCGCTTCTCTCCCAACCGGGTCACTGGCATTAAAGGCCAGTAGAGACTGAATGAGAGCACTTGTGGCTCAAATTTAGGAATTATTGTAAACTGTTTGTGGTTTCAATTTGATCAGATTTCGTCAACTACGTTTGAAAAAACATCTTTCTGGATACAGCTAGAATTCACTCGTTCTGTAGATTTTATTCTCAAACAACACATAATTGATCTAAAAATATAATTAATAAAGTACGTAACTGTATTATGTATAAAATCATAATTCACAGAACAAGAAACTTTCAGAAAAAAAAAGAAAGGTTAGTAATATTGGTGAAACAGTACCAACCTATATACCTGGCAGATTTTTTTTAACTCAACGGATTCTACACAAATATAATAATTGGATTCTACATATTATAATAAAATAAAACTAAAAAAATACCACTCAATTTTAAAAATATTATTTTTTTCTTACTTTAATTTAAATATATTTTTTTTATTGATAGGTATTACAATCGTAGACAATAAGTAATAGTGATAAATGATCAAATTCATACCAAAATTAAAAAATATATAAATAATTTTAAAAAAATATATAAATAAATAACGGTAATAAAATCTCTTACAAATAAATCTAAAATGTATACAGAGAGATAAATAAAATGAGCATAATCAAGTTATGTACACGACGAAACAAGGATAAAATAAATTAAGTAAATAATTTAAAATTAGTAATTAGGTCCTATACTTACTATTGAACAACTGACATTATTTTTTTTAAATTCAGTTTTAGTTAACGTTTTAAAATGCGTAGGTTTTATACCAAGACAGCGTAAGACAAATTGCCCAGTGACTGTCAGAACAAAGAGAGGTCACCCAGTATATATATTGCTCACCTGTGTCATTCGCCTGGCGGTTTGCCCTAACTTTCATTTATTTGTTTATTTTATTTTATTTTTTTTTAAGAATTTTCAAGATATGTTTATAGTATTTTAGCTAAGAGGGTAAATGGTTGGTGCTGGTTAAGTTATGAATGAAGTGGGATTAATGATTGCACTTAAGGTTTGTCTATATCTTACTTGATCACATGGTAAGTCATTTTTGTACTGCTATGTCTTTGGACATCCGGGGTATTATTAAGGTGTTTCGTCATCTGCCCCTATACCTGGTCAGGGTATCCTTCTGGGAAGCTTTTAGCATCCTCGGATATGAAAACATCTGTATTAAGTTTGTCACATTACCAGAGGCCCCTGAGAAAATTAGATTGGCTAAACCTTTAAATGTCAAAACACAAAATAGGTTGGGACGAGGGACCAGAATCAAATTAACCAGTTGCAGGCCCTCCCTGGACATGTATAACTTTTTTTACACATCCTCGGTCCTGAGGAGGTGGACGTCTGCCTCGGGAGTCTTCGGACATCGATAACCAATCAGAGAAGAGATTTTAAAATAAGGTAATGCCCCAAAAGGGAAGTGGGGGAAAAGTACAGAGGAAATTTGGAAGAGCAGACGGACACACTCAACAGGAAGGCTTAGACGAGTGAGGACCACATTCAGGAGCCAGACTTATAGGATGCACTTCGACCAGACGAAGTAATGAGAAGGGCCACGAGACCTGGACATCCCTTATGAAACAGAAGACACCTACGGCACTACTACATACGGCATCAGCAGTTATAAGTATAAATTAACTAATAAGTAATCATGTAATAATCTATATTTTATGGCAACCTTTATCTGAATCATTTTAATCATAATAACAAATTGTAAATAAATACTTAGTTTCTTTATGTAGTTTATATACTATTATATAACCCAATATATCACTCTTTATTATCCTGTATAATTAATGGTAACAGCATTTTATAAATATAAAGGTATTTAATTGGTAAACTGGTAAACACACAAAGAGCCTTTGGAAAGGAATCCAATTATAATAATAGTTTTTTAGGACTCAATATATAATCAATTAATTAACTTATTTTTGTATGATTACCTTCAGCGATTATCCTGGCATCCCAAGTAAATCTGTCACAAGTACATAGCAGTACTTACCTGACATGCTTGGTAAATTATGCTCTATCTACATTATTTAATTAATCTTCTCTAAGATAATAACTTGTGATATTTTTGCCAACCTTAGTTGGTAACTTGTAGACTGCCATCATATTCAAATCAGGTTGGAAGTGTCAAGATTTATTTTCTGTAACGCAAAAAAATGAATATCAACAGACAAAATGATCTTACACCGCTTAAAACCAGGTACCCTAGAACCCTAGGTTATTACCGCTTCTAACATCTACTAGACTATAAAATTATTCGTAAATTATATTGTAGGAAGATGTTTTCTACTTATATTTTCAACACTATGATGAGATAGCAAACATGAAACGCAAGAAATACGAAGCTTTTATTAAGGTTACTAACTTTATATTGAGCACGTTCCTAAAAAATATTAAAAGTTTTGAAATGTTTAAACTAAAACATTGGTTACGTTTATTTCTTTCATTATAACTCACTATTATATTTTATGATTATTATTGTTCTAAAATTAAATTCATAATCTAAAATTGAGTACATCTTATAAAATTTTTAAAGGCTGGTAAAATTTATTATTTTCTTATTGAAAAAAATTGTATTGTAATCTAGAACATTCAATATAAAGAATTTTTATAGAGGGAGGGGAGTAGCTCATTGAGTAAGGTACTGTTCTACTAACCTTGGTTGGTACACACCCTCAGGACCTGGGTTGGAATACAGGTGGTGCTAGTAATTATTTATTCTGACCATGAACAAATCAACTCCTTGACCGTTATTCAGGAAACAGTACTTTCTCACTTAGCACTGAATCTGTCTCTTATGGGTTGTAGTGGTTTCAATTTACAATTTTTGTTTTAATTACAAAGAATGAAAGTTCATTATAAAATCAATAGTTTATTAGTGTATAACTCATAAATTTTTTTTTCTATTAGATATAGTGAATATTAATTGATTTCATAGACTGTACATGACCATTTGAAATTTATAATGCTAACCAAACTAAATCACTCCAGTTTTTCTTGACATAACACAGATTTCACCAACAGACTCTGTACACTACCTAAGACTGGCATTCGACTGAAGAATTTTATGAGGTCGACAAATCAAAAAAAAAGAAATAAAAAACTAAATAAAAGGTTAATATTTATTTGTTTACCTCTTTTTGAAACATTCAAAATCAAAACGGGCAAAAATCGAATCCATACAATTAAAACTGAAATCATTCAGGACTAACGCATCACAAATATTTGGGATAGAAGAAAAGACTAGCACTAACAAACTTAAAATCTTTCAAGAGATTTTTTTCTTTGGTCGCCCTCCAAAGCATTTCTGCCATGCGGGGTTCGGCAGCAGTGGGACAATACTCTAGGGTTTACGCAGGTCACTGTTGAAAATAATCTTAAATTTTATGTCTTCATACTTTATTTATTTTAAAGCGGTACATATTAGGGGTACTACAGCCCAGTACTCGGCTAAGTGCCTTTTATATCTACATGAATCCTATTACAGAAAAATTACATTTTCAAGTTATTTGCAAAATAAAAGTGTACTTATGAAGTACTATTTACTTCTATGGCGTCGTATTTCTAAATTTATACTTGATCGACAGAGGTTGCTTTTAAAAGAAATGTTTTAACTAGAAATTAATAAAATGTAGTACCTCTCAAATTTAATTAAGCTGAAATACATCTCGAGAGAAAATAACTTCAAATTTAATCAAATCTTCTTTTACCTTTTCAAAGAGAAGGTTGTTTTTCCCAGAAACTGCCATTTCCAGTTCAGGGAATTCATTTAAAGGATAAATATGCTCATACCCCTTTCTAAAAACAGATGTAAAGAACTAATTTAAGATATTTGAATTTTTCTGACTATTTTACGAAAGGTATCAGGGGAGAGCTCACATCTTTCATGTTTTGTTTTCCACCACCGAACCAAAAGATCTTGTCATTTCAGTAGAGTGGGTAGAATGTTGTCCACTGCACTATATAAAATAATAGAGAAAGATCAATCTTTATCAGATATTTAATTAGTTACGAGTTCGACAGGTCTCAGAACCAGTTCTCAAATTCTCATCCCTTTGTTTGATTTTCATTTAATTCAATTTCAGTAATTTTTTATTTCTAAAGTACATAAATAACAATTCATAGTGGTAACATATATACATATGTAATGGAAACTATAAATATATATACATATACATACTTAAATGCTTTTATGGAATTATATTTTGCATCTTATATTGTTAAGATATCCAGACCATTATACCTAATTTTCACATTATTATGGTTGTTATTTTATTTAAGTTTTAAAAAAAAATATCTAATTTTTCCCCTATCACTATCTTTTTCAAAAGGACACAGTTAATATATTTCAACTAACCTATTAGAAAGGGATGGCTAGAACTATTTCTTTCTGATGGCACGTTAGTAAAGAACAAAATAAAAACTTGTTCGAATTATAAACATCTATTTTGCTAATATAACAATTAAAATATAAAATAAAACCTTAAAACACAAAATATAGAACAAAATTAAAAATAAAACTGTCCCTCAAGATAAAATGAAAGAACAGACAAAATTTACAAAATTCATAAATCACTGCTAGAGGAACTCCGATGGGTCTCAGGCGAGATAGGTCTTGAAATGTCAGAGAGAAGATTTTTGAAGTCCAACTGTTCACACGTCGGTGGGCCCACGCCTAAATGGTGCTTTAATAACATTCACGTAGAAATGGTGACGATTTGTGATCAACTATACAAAGGCAACTGGACGACTGACCTATAATGCGTAGATTGTTGTATTGTTGATAGGCAATATAATCCTTACTAGCAGTTATCTCAGCATATAAAAATTCCAATACAAGGTAATAAATACAGTTTCTTTCAAAATAAACACACTTATAACGAAAAATAAAAACTTAATTTAGTGAAAAAAACTGCTTCTATTAACAAATATTCACATTAAATATGGCGTTAACAGTATCATTGTATCATCTTTGAAAAAAAAAAAATAAAAAACTGATCCCTTTTGTTCTGTTTCGTGACGAATTTCCCAATGCCATACCACTCACATGCGGAGTACCACAAGAAGCAGTCCTTTTCCTGTTCATATTTTCGATTTACACGACAGTTGTTGTTAGACAAAATTATAGGAATGCAACCACAGCTGCCTACGCCGATGATATTGCTATTTATATAATCTACAGCCCAAGGTCATGCCAAAACTGTTGGTGAGAAGATCGCAGAGATATATAACCGGTTCATCTTAGTAAACCTTGCAAAGACCAACTACTTCTAGTGACAACTACACTCTGCAGAAGAAATATAAACCCGAACTGAAACGTTCTCTCCAAATGAGAAACAACAGACGCCCTCTAATTCCTTAGTTTACCTTGGGATTAAACTTGACCGCCATCTTACCCTCTCTACATGTACGCAAAGTAAGGCTACTCCGGCTTAAAACATATAGACCCAATTACGTCTTTCTTCGTATGCCCTCCCTCCATTTGAAAATTAAAATATACAAAAGTAAATTAAGACCAGCTCCTTGTGTAAGGAGCCCCATTATACACGCATCTTCGGGATGGCACCATCTTCAACAGTTTTAAAACACTATTCTACGAAAAGTGGTGCAGTCTACTTCAATGAAGAAACTGAAATAAGAACGACTTCTTCAATCTGCTGACGGTGTCTGAGTTTATACAACAAAAACTCATCCAGCTCTCATTCGTTAAAACATCTATCAACCCTCTGTTGAGGACTCCAAGACCAGCAACAGCTCCGACAGTGACAGTGCATGTTACAAGAACAATTTCAACACGAACATGAGAAAACCCATCGATGCACCTCAAGTTTAACATGTAACAGGAACATATATGGTTTCAACATTAGACATTTTTTTAAATTTTAATTATTTATTTTTTTTTTTTTATTTAATTTATATTTCTGATAATAGGGGTTCCGAAAAAATTAATAAAAATGAAAAATTAAAATAGACAAATTTTAGAGTATTTAATAAACAATTTTTTTAACGTATGCTAGATATACTAGAAGTAAGATGAACAGTTATTATGCAAACTGTAAAATAGAGGAGATGTTACTAAAATTAGCATTATATTTGAATGAAAATGTTTTATCAATATATTAAGTGCGGGTATAAAATTTAGTTTTATGTTTTTCCTTAATATATTCAGATTATTATTATAAACAATTATAAAATTCCCGCGTATTTTTTTGTTTATGAAAAACCGAAAACTATTTGTTTTTCATACTTGATAATACAACTATGTTAAATTGAAATTATTAGATGAAAGGTCAAGGATTGGAATCGATCCAATCTATAACCGTCATGGGTCCTGTTGTGTCGTAGATATCAGAAAAATAAAAAAGAGTCTAAGAGTAGGGAAGGTCTTTCATCAATTACTCCAATAGAAGGCATTTCAGCTCTAATGATTTCCTTTCAGGGCGAGTCAACATAAGACTGAGTATGGGCCTGTCGTATATTCTTGCCCTTTATTAGATCGATGCGAATTTCCTTTTCATGGGACATTGAATGCTTTTGGATTCTTAACAGCATCAAATACAGTTTAAAAAAAAAAAAACATTCTCCAGACTTATAAAGAGATTAATGTTTAACTAATATTTAATACGTTTTGGTACAAACAGTAAGAGAAATGTAAAACATAGTAAATATGGGGAGTAGGTGTTTGGGGGGGAGGAGTGCGGTCAGTGAAAAACACAAATAAGTAAACATTTATTTACTAGTTCCAACGTTTCGGCCAACATTTCTAGCCTTTATTTGGGCTAATAACAAACATCAAGATAACAACCTTCTAAAGCCAAATTGAATATTAATTTGTAAATGGACCTAGTTTTTTTCATCCATTTTTTTAATTTTGTATTTTCGTTAGAAGTGAGTTTTAATTTTAAAATCAGCTGTATTTAATAATTGTGTTGTAATGCTTAAATGCTGAAATAATAAGCCAGTAAGGATTAGTTTGCCTAGCAAAAATTCAACTATCTACTGATTAAGATCAGTCGTCTAGTTACCTTTGTGTAGTTGTCAAAGTGCCGTATAGACGTAGACCCACCAACGTAAAGCAATCGTACTTGAAAACATCTTGTCTGACCTTTAGAGTATTCTCTTCAGGACCTATTTAAATGGTAGACCCATTGGAATTCGTGCACCACCATTTTCTTTTATAATTATTATTTTTTAAAAATTTAGTCAATCTTTTATTTTATCTTCCTTAACATCCCATTCGTTGCAGATTTGGCCCAAAACAGATATGTGTCTTTTTATTACAAACTCCTTACCCATCCTAACCCATTAATTCTTAATCTTTCATCCTTAACAATCCCTGATAATCCTCCGAGGTGTCTGAAAAGAAGATGGCCACGGGACCTTCTAATTTAAATTAGTGCTTGAAGTACCACTTCACCATAATGGGTGGTTCCTTACAGAGATTTTCAAGTTTATAAGAAACATACAACATATTTACTTATTTTATTTATTATTTGTACAGTTGTAAATCACATTAAATAAATATTAAAAAAAATTGTCTTCAAAGACACTTTTATTTTGATTCTTTATTATTTCCGAAGGTTTTATTTTGATCTGAATTTATGTTTTATATTCTTATTTCAGCAAAATAAATGTTTATATTCCGAACCAGCTTGTTATGTTTTTGTTCCTTTTTAAAGTTTTCCATCAGAAAGACATCGTCAATTTGAGGTGAATTTAACACGACCAATGAATAAAGGATATAGAATGATTATGATTATGAGAATAATTATTCCATATATATCCTTTATTCATAGGTTATTATCTTGGTTTTTGTTCTTAGCTCTGAAGAAGGCAAGAAATTCTGGCTGAAACGTTGGAATTAATAAATAAGTTTTACTTATTTGTGTTATTTACTGACCACACTCCCAACCATCTACTCTTCATATATATTATATATAGTCAGCTATATTCCCATCATTGAAGTACAGTTAAATATACTTATGATAATTCGCTATAGATATTAAAACGTTATGCATTGGCGTATCGTAAACTAATATTTTGGCTTAAATCTTACAAAAGACAATAATTTATATATAGTGCCAATCAGTGAAAAGCAGGGATCCATTGCTTTTTAAAAATTAAAAAGAGAGAGTTATGATACAAATGTTAAAAATGAATAAATGAAACAAAATATAGCTCTTAAATTTTAGTTATTCATGTTGCAAGAGAAGGTATAGCAACGGGAGGCTGCGAGAGCAGATAGGCGTCGACATTTGACAGCTATTGTCAGTTCGTTTGCCGTAGAATACGCCCTCTGCACGTAGTTTCCAATATGAGATTTTTTCCTCTCGATTTATTTTATTTTTCGTTTTGGCACTCGAATTTCATTTAGTAAAATCTATACTAGCAGGAAAATATTATTTATAAACAACTAGACACTCTATAATCAGGAACCCAGATGTATGTTACCATGTTAATAATAAACAATTTCTTTTTTTAATTGTAAATGGTGTCTGAAATATTCGGACTAAAAAAGGATGATTAACCCGTAAATTTAGAAGAGTACACGACGCGGAATGGAGTGAACTGCACCCGGTAACTATAATTCAGATTATAGTCTTGCGGCGAATAAGATGGAAGTGTAAGGTTGTGGGGCTTAATAATGAACGGATCCCTCAAAATTATAAACACTGAAACGACGGCTAAACACCCGAGAGGTAGACCGAAATTTGCTTTGGATTGCTTTAAGACTGATTTAGTAAAGTTAAATTAGTTGGGGCGTCAGTGGAAAGATATGTAGAGGGTGATTGGTAGTATCGGGATCGAACCTTCGGATTCTCTAAGCCTTAATTATTGTTATAAATGATGTCTAAATTTGTTTATTGAAGCATAATATTTTTATAGTACTTAATTTTGGATCCTACATACTATCCTAAAGCTGAAATTAGTAATAGTTCCTTATCTTGTACTTTTATAACCTTCAAATGGTCGCTCTATTCCGTTAAAAATGCTTGAGTTGAATAAAAACTGAAATCCTTTTTTCAATATAATTTATTTTATTATCTCTTTATGTTTTATTCGTAACTTCATAGTAAATGTAACTACTAAATTCAATGGATTATATGGCATTGGTAGGTATGAGGGCTCACCCAGTGCTGCATCCTTATGACTTTCAAATGGAGTTGGATGAGGGAACTTGCTAAGTCAGGAATGTCATTTGTCGCCATCAACATAGATCAGGGTTAAGAATCTGATTTTAAACATGAAGTAGTGAAATCGTTATCAGTCTTAAAAATTGCGATTGGAAAGTTTGTATTTTCTACATGTGTGTCTTTCTAGTAGGTCCATAAATTTGGCAAGCATTAGTCAATATAAATTTTAGTAAATAATTATATAGGATAAGTTCCTGCCTGAGGAGCAATGCTATAAATTAAATCGGTTTTAAATATATTATATAACATACAATATATTACTTATTGTATTATATATTTTATTAAATATAACGTATATTATATCGGTATTAGAATAAAATTAAAAGTTAATTATGCGATTATCGCATCAATTCCAATTTTCTTTATTATGTATTGTATAATATGAATTTATTCTGTTATAGTCGTAAACCTATGACTTCCTGACCTCTTATAATACTCCACTTATTATTCCTGCCACAGAAATCCGCTACCTAGGACAAGATTGTGGTAAAGGACTAGCTTATAATGCCCCAATAGAAAAATGATAAAAGAGAAGACTTCTTCGACCATCGATTTCCTCTGGTATCTAATCCTTGCAATCCAATATACTTCATCAAATCCTTATTGATACTAACATTGTCAAAAATAAAATCATCCAAAGGATCTCAATGTGCAATATGTTGCTGATTTGGCCTGAACCAGATATCAAGCCTTCCATGATTAACTCTCTAATCACCTAAGTCCATTTGTTTGCTTATAACCTTGCTACTCTTCCATTCCTGATAGTCCTCCGAGAATCAAGATGGTCTCAAGACCTTCTACTCTAAAAATGTCATTAGGGTTCATCCGTATTATGCCATTTAAGTATGTATTATGCCATTATAACATAATCAAAATCTCTGAAAAAAAAGAGTTTATAAGGAGAAACTTCTAATAGAAATAACGGAAAGAATTATCGTTAGGGAAATTAGCTGTTGAAAAAAGTAACAAAATCAAATTCGCTAATTATACAGTTAATTGTTTTATAACGACAGATATTTAGAAAGCAACACATGTATTCATGTTTCTCATTTTTCATTTAGCTCAGTATTATTTATATTTTGTAAATAAATGTTTGACCGTGAATATTTGATACAAATTGTGACACAAGTAATAGGTCCGAGCAAACATATTTTCTTTTAAAATTCTGAATACATCTGAGACCTAGTGTCTCGAGGTGTAATGAGAGGGCAACCTCTCGATTCACCGTAAGAAGAATTTTGATTGAATTTTTTGGGTCCTGACACAAACGGGGGTGAATGACGATTGGATTATTCAATTATGTTTAATGTTGAAAGAAGTTTAAAAAAAGGCATTTCAAAAAAGTCTGGCACAAAAATAAAAAAAAAAATTTAAGTTTAAAAATTATGATCCAACTATGAAAATGCTCTGGAGACTATATTATTGCATTCTGGGCAATAAGTTGTGATAAATAATGAAAAAAAAAACCTAAAAGGAGTGCCTTCATTGAACACTTTATATGGACCTGCACTACTAAACAACTATGCGTAACTGTAGACTTCCAGCGCCGTGCAATGTATGCAACGGATGCTAACCACTCCACTTAATTTTAGGTAGTATTTTATTTCATTTTTCAATACTATTTTTCATTATTATTTCTTTAATGGAAATAATTTTTTTAGAAAATTTGTTTCTAAAAACTATTTATTGTTTAAGTGACGTTATATAATAGTATAATTATATGATGTATATTATAGCATGATTGTATGAAGTATGAATATTTTATCTAAAAAAAAAATTTAACCTCAAAATATAAAATTCCTTAATCCTACCAACAATCACTTCTTCTTATGAACACCTTTAAAATCTTAATCTAAAAAATCATAACTCACAGCGCTGATTATTGTTTTAAAGATTCGTTTATTTATTCGAGTAAAATTAAACTCTTAACAATAAAAAAAATAACAATGATCTGTTTTTCATTTCCAGTACATTTATTGAGTAAGTTTCCACGGGTTTGGGGTGGAGTGGGAGTTAAAAACCCTAGTGATTTCTCATTTTTTTTTCTCTTATCTCGAAAATTGTATATGACAAAAAATAATGTCCATGCTAAGTTAAAGCACATTAAATATCCTACAAAAGTGCAAATACTATACTTTCTGAGATATCGATACATAAAATGAAATCCATATACGACACTTAGGTTTTCAAGGCTGTTTTCCAAAAGTAAATAATTGAGATTTTT
>NW_027105790.1:352113-353881 GCF_000696795.3 Halyomorpha halys
ATTTTTCATTTTGAGGAATCCTTACAGTCCAAAATCCTTAATGCTCCTTACTTTGTCACAAATAAGGTCATCGATCAGGACCTAAATGTTCCATATGTTGCCGATTTGGCCAGAATCAGATACTATTCCTTCCAAGATAAACTTCTCAACCACCCAAATCCACTTGTTTCTAACCTGGCTTATCCTTCATTACCTAATAATCCTCCTAGGTGTCTGAAAAGAAGATGGCCTCGAGATCTTCTCCTCTAGAAATGTTATTGGAGTTCTATCAATGGGTAGATTCTCCACATGTTTGTATCATGTCACTATGTCACTTACAGCAAATTTACTTGTATATATTTGTATAGAATTGTAAATAACAATAAACCAACTAAACTGCTGTTTCAGTAATAAACAGAACAGCATTCATCTTATCAGTCCTGATGAAGCCCTGAAAAGTGGGGGTAACGTTGGCTAACAATAAACAGTTTTATTTTACTATTTTGATACCTTTATTGACCGCTATCCGGATTATCTCCCACCAGTTTACTTCATACGGTCAAATATTTTCTTTCAACGGAGATTTTTAATTATTCATGAAGTAATTAAAATAATTTTAATTGAATTTAGTGCATTAATTTTGTTTCCAATCGAACTATATTGAGTTTTCTCTCCTACTAGTAAAAACAACTCATTTACGTTATAAGTTGGTACCAACCAAATGGAACATAAATGGAATCTCTTCACGAGAAGAGATTCCATTCATGTTTTTTAATTAACTTTGTCCTGAGACAGCATTTATAATCGCTAAAAATGATTGACTTCGTCCATTCCTTTGTTCTTTTGTCAATTTTAAACACTGTTGTGGCTCTTTTGTTTTAAATATTGGTATGATTGTTTCGTTGCTTTTTCTTTTATTGATTATCGTATTCTTCTGCTTTGTATAAACATACCAATTATATAAGAGTAAAAGTGATATTTTATATTTATCTTGTGAATTTGTTTGTAAAAAAAGGAGAAAATAATAAGGAATAGATATGTATAAAAAAAAATATCGATAACGGATGTTCTTTCTTTTTTTTGGATACATTAATTAATCTTTAATATGCAATTTATAAATATTTTATATGCTGCAAGCTTATAGGTGGAATTACAGTTATTAAAAACTTTTAATAAAGTAGTTTCCAGTGCATTATTTAATTGAGTATTATGGTTGAATCAAACTTCATTTTTTTTGGTTTAGGTTCTTGATATGTTATATATATATATTTTTTTTTCTAGATGAACTCTTACAAAAAATTAATTCATTTTCCGGAATAGAATTTTTGGCTCAATTTAGTATTAATTAAAAAAAATTAGATTATAGTGATAGCTTTAAAATAAAATATACAATGCTTTATGAATAACTAAATATTGTTGTTTTTCTTTATTGGCACATCCTTTACGCTTGGCAAAGAAACCACCTGAGTGGACGAAGGAATAGAAGAAGTAATTCACGTAAGATTACGAATATAATTAGGTTGTCATATATGAGATAATTAAATTCCATCGGGGCTGAAATTTAAGCAACTAAGTAATTTAACTTAATCATCCAATGGTAAGGTTTAAAAGTTGAAAGCAAGTAGTAATGCTGTTCAATCTTACCCGACAATAATAAATGTTAATTTTTGCATTACTTAGCAAAATTGAACTCCTTAATAATATTTCAGAAAATTTGTTACTTCAATTATTATGGATATTTAGAATCACCTTAGAAAAATTAGAAAATTTCTAAAAAATAATATATTAC
>NW_027105790.1:353931-356294 GCF_000696795.3 Halyomorpha halys
CATTAATTAATCTTTAATATGCAATTTATAAATATTTTATATGCTGCAAGCTTATAGGTGGAATTACAGTTATTAAAAACTTTTAATAAAGTAGTTTCCAGTGCATTATTTAATTGAGTATTATGGTTGAATCAAACTTCATTTTTTTTGGTTTAGGTTCTTGATATGTTATATATATATATTTTTTTTTCTAGATGAACTCTTACAAAAAATTAATTCATTTTCCGGAATAGAATTTTTGGCTCAATTTAGTATTAATTAAAAAAAATTAGATTATAGTGATAGCTTTAAAATAAAATATACAATGCTTTATGAATAACTAAATATTGTTGTTTTTCTTTATTGGCACATCCTTTACGCTTGGCAAAGAAACCACCTGAGTGGACGAAGGAATAGAAGAAGTAATTCACGTAAGATTACGAATATAATTAGGTTGTCATATATGAGATAATTAAATTCCATCGGGGCTGAAATTTAAGCAACTAAGTAATTTAACTTAATCATCCAATGGTAAGGTTTAAAAGTTGAAAGCAAGTAGTAATGCTGTTCAATCTTACCCGACAATAATAAATGTTAATTTTTGCATTACTTAGCAAAATTGAACTCCTTAATAATATTTCAGAAAATTTGTTACTTCAATTATTATGGATATTTAGAATCACCTTAGAAAAATTAGAAAATTTCTAAAAAATAATATATTACAACAACTATTGTAGTAACGTTGATTTTCTTTCTTATGACAATTTGTGAAAAATGAGTAAGAAAATGTATGATATAAGAAAATTACTGCTTTGTCAATAGCAATGAATCCAAATGGTATTTGAAGTATTGTGCCGTAAGTCCTTGAAAGTACGTGAGTACTTTAATGGTACATTTAGAGTGGATCAATTTGAACCTAGGGTGTCAGTAAAGGGATACAAAAAAAATTGACCATATGATTTCAAATTATGAAGATTACGGTAAGGATTGTGATCAAAAGAAAACAAAAATAGTTAATAAATATTTATTTCAGACGTTTCGCCCCTTTTTGCAGAGTATCATCATGGCTGTTCAAGTTTATAGCTTTAGAGACTTGAAGCTCTTAACTTGTACAGACCAAATGAAGATCTACAAAGTGGGGTTAAACGTCGGAAAATAAATCGTTGTTAACTATTTTTGTTCTTTTTTTACCGCAACCTTGACCATCTTCATAGTTAGTAAAAATAATTCATATTTTGAAAGATGAACTATTTTAAACGCATTAAAGATACAAGTTTAACTTAAAATTCAAAGATTCAATTATTTTGCATGACCTGATGACTTTTTTTTCTAAATGTGTACGGGATTGACAACTGGAGTTGATATTTTACAAAATGGGAATTAAATTTATCAACTGATACAATTACTTAATTTGCTAACAATAAGATTCAGTTAATTATAGAATACATACTGTAGGGATGAATAATGAGAAGAAGGAAGAAAACGTTTTATTTTTTTTTTATATTTAAATTTTTTTCATTTGTTTATATGTTTATTCTTACGTTGTTTTATTTTAGTATGAATGCAATGAGTCATTACTATTACTTATTGCCCTACATGTGGCAGATTTTAATAATGATAAATAAATAAAATAATAAAATTACCTAAAAGCATAAGTGTAATGAAGTGGATAACATGTGGTCCAGGCTCGTGCTAAACTGTTTGTGTACAACAGAGATTGAGATCAGGGGAGCTGCTAAAACCTGTGCGAAAGTTTTCATGCCAGTATTTTTCACCTTTTACACGAGATGAAATTCCTCCCTAAGTACACATAGCTAACAAGTAAGTTTGGAACTATATTTAATATTTGAATTCAGATAAGGAAAGGAATAATAGGTTTATTTCTATCCCTTTTTGTTAGAGAGTTCATTATGTTTCCTTTGATGCCCTATCCTCTTAATATTTAGTAAAAGGAAGTTATGAATAATCAACGAGAAGAGAGGTTTTTGTTTTTTATTATTCTACGTCTTTTTAATATTGATGAAATATTACATGGGAATTTGTTTTTGAGAAAATTATCATAATATTACACTAGGAGGTAATTTTTGTTCGTAAATAAGTTGATATTTAGTTTAGTTGATTCTAGAGAAAGTATTACTCATACCGTTATAGTAGTGATTTTTAAAACATTTATGTTCATGAAATATTTGAATAATGAGGACAATTACCCGATCAAATTTAGGACTCGAACAATTAAGATATATTAATATTTTTCTGCTCAGTTGTTTTAAGGTCTTCCTCTTAGTCATCTGTTGTTAACCTTTGCTTCATATTTTGACCTTACAACATAAATGTATTTTTCCAACCACAGTATTCTGCATTTATGCTCCGAATCACTTCTAACT
>NW_027105790.1:356949-358683 GCF_000696795.3 Halyomorpha halys
TAATGTACCTCTATATTAAGAATAATTGGAATGTTCTTTATGAATGTGAGATGCGGTCTCATACACTAAAGGATGAACAACACCTTAAGGTTTTCGAAAATAAATTATTACGTAAAATATTTTGACTGAAAAAAGATGAATTAACGGCAGAATTTAGAAGATTACACAACACTGAATTAAGGGACCTACACCCAGTAAATATAATTTAAGTTATAGCATTGCGGCATATAAGATCTGCGTGTAAGCTAGTAGGGCACTGTAACTAGCGCATCCCTACAAGGTCATAAAGCTCTGAGCCGAAAGGTAAACGTCTGAGGAGTAGACCGAAACGTAGATGGGAGGATTGCGTTAAAATTGATTTAGTATAATTGGGTTCGGAGAGGCATCACTGGAAAATGTATGTAGAGAGCGATTGGTGGTATCGGCATCGAACCTTCGGGTTCGTTAGGCCTTCATTATTAATATTATATTTGAAATAAGGAAATGTTTTTAAATTAACATAAGGAAGTACGCTATTTCGAAGTGTTTGGTTATAATTCGATTCGTTGTTTGATTATTTAATTATTTTCTCCAAAGATTTGGGCTCGAATCAAGGTGTGGTTGGTAATTATTTATTCTGTTATTGTAACCATGAGTCAATCCTGTAGGTTCTGAAACAACCCTTTTAACAGTAGGCACCTTTAATTACTGAAAATCAGGCGGTTGAGCGTGATTTATATTATCAAATCCAATTATTAAAAAAGAAGTTTTAAAACATTTTTGTTTTGAGATACTCGTCAATAAAATTATTATATTTTT
Organism: Halyomorpha halys; assembly: GCF_000696795.3. Classification (NCBI taxonomy): domain Eukaryota; kingdom Metazoa; phylum Arthropoda; class Insecta; order Hemiptera; family Pentatomidae; genus Halyomorpha; species Halyomorpha halys. Next base: position 357,748 of record NW_027105790.1, read on the forward strand.
TAATCAATGAAAATCAATGATACAATGAAAATCTTTACAATATCTTTTTCTCGTAGTTTAGATAGTTATTAGAACGTCGGTTTTCTATGTTTTTATTTTAAATTCATGGTTTCAATGATTTATTTCTCCGAGATAACAATGAAATATATATATTTTATTTGCTACATGACTACAATACTTTCTTGTCTTTAGTAATAAGGCACATAAAATTCAATAAAATAGTATGAAATTTTATCTTTATGATTATGAACACCTATGATAGTATAAAATTTGGTTTTTTTGCAACTTCCTTTTGAAATATCTTTCAAAGATGTAACTTTTTCTTCAGCTATGTATGGAGGTACAGTGATATAGCACAATAAGTGTGCCTATTAATGTCTAAATTGGATTGGTAATTCGTTTTCAGACCATTAAAAAAATAAAGCAAATTAATTACTTCTTATGATTTGCCTATAATTAGATTTTAGTTTGCTCTTGATTTCTAATGTGATAGAATATCCGTAGACCACGGGTAGTATAGGCCAAGTTGTAGCGTTGAACTGAAGTAAGTCGAGGATATCCCGTGAATGAAGACTCCCTTGTTATCTGCTGAATCGGAACTCAATGAATACCCAATTGGGGAGGATCGGGTTCAGTCAGCCCCAACTGATTGATAGGGCCGCAGAGTTGGAAGGAGTTGTAGTTAGTTGTTCTAACCCCAAGTTTCAACTTAATCTTCAACAACTTTCTCAATTCGAAAGGCTGTTGTTTAAATTTCTCTCTTTTTTTTTGCTCTACACTAAACTGGCTAAATTCTGTTGCGGACTTCTCAAATCCTCTCTGTGATTGGAGATGCGTTAGTTGAAAGATCAATGCAAGACCTGTAAACGTGGTTGTAACTTATAAAAAATTACCCCACCATAATAAAAAAAATAGATACTTTATTACTAAATAATT
>NW_027105790.1:358988-363390 GCF_000696795.3 Halyomorpha halys
AAATTCCTATCGAGGCCAACTATAATTATCCATATATAAATTATCCTATATTATTTATAAGTTAATCTTACTTAATATCTCTGCATAATGTTGATTTAAATTCCTCGGATCTGTTTTGAAATTTACTGTGTAATCAATATTTTCAGATATGTAAATGGATTCCAGTATTTTCCTTTTGTATGTATTATTCTCTTTATGTAAAATGAGTGTATTTTCATAATCAAAAATATGTTGGTTTTTTTGGTTGCTTGTTGGACTAGTGGTGTTTTATTTGGATCCTTCTCCTTATTTTTCAAATCATTATTGTGTTGATAAATTCTGTCACCCATTAATTGCTTTGTCTCACCTCAAAGATTATAAAAAAATAGATACTGCAAATTATATAAAACATATTATTAACAGGATATAAATTTTTTGAATAAAAACTAGACGCATTGTTCAACAATTTGTGTTGTTTTTAATTAGCAGTAGCTGTTTGAACAAGTAATTGAAATTAACAATTTCATCCTAACCAGTAGTGGAGCTTGCTGAGACTGTTAATTTCAATTAGTTGCTCAAACATCTACGGCTAATTAAAAACCACATTGACTTTGAGTGAAAGTGCTTTATGAGAAGTTCTTACATTTTTAATTTTCTTGGAAAAGGCCAGGAACACATCAAAGACTAGGCTTCAAAGTGTTCAAAATATTGGAAAATTGAATGATGATTGACTTTAAATAAATCCTAATTGTTTTTCTGCCTTGCCTGCATTAAAAATGAGAAAATTTAAATTAGAAATCAGATATTAAATATTAATAAATCTGTACCACTGCAAACCATGGATCAGAGCTTGCTATTTTGTTAATCATTAACAAGAGCTATGTCAAGAATAAAGACCGTATTGAGTTATATAAAAGGAGTTGAAGGTGGTGTCTCAAATGTTGCATATGTCCCATCAAATAAACTGGAGAAAAGTTAGATAATCAGAATGCATCTGATTTACCAGGCCCTTCGTCAAACACACAAGTACATTTAAAAAAAATCAACGTAAGTAAATAAATAATTTAAGAGAGGTAACTGAACATGAAAAAAAAAAAAAAACATCATTTGTGCCTTCCCATCAGATGATCAAGTTAGTCTTTTTTTATTGTTTAATCCCTTTCTAGTTATCTTTGATATGTGGGAGGGGTTACTTAAAGGTTACCATTCTTGGGGAGGTGGGTTATGTTTTCGTTCCGTGGGCAGTCACGAAATAAACGTTGGTCCTCCAGGCCGGATTTGAACCTGTGCCTCTGCATTTACAAGGTTGTTAAGGTAGACGCCCTTACTCTCTTGGCCGCAGATGAACTAACCTGGCAACTACTGTCTCTTAACGTAAAAGAACAAATAAGTGTAAGATTTCCAATCGTTCTATCTTGATAAGACGATACGATATGGTTTTGGGTGCCCCAACTAGTAAACTCCTCATGAAAAGAGAAACAATTAGCATTGTGCACAGTGCAGAGAAATAATTTTTACTGTGGTTTTTAATGGATAATTGACCTATTAGATATAAATGTTTTGACCTGGGCAGAATAGCCTGAATGAAGTTTTTAGAGTGTTAAATTACATGTTTTCTTAGTGATATTGAGTAGATTGTCCCTGAAGATGGCCGAATTGGCCGAAACGTTGGACGTGTAAAAGAAATAAAGGTTTTGAGACTATAATTGGATAGTGTTTTGAATTATTTATTAAGAAATTACCATCTCAAGAAAAAATTTTAAGATTATAAATTATCCATATTGATTAGGTCTTTGATCTGTGACATTATCTTTATTTCAATCTTATTATTTTTAATGTAGGAAGATAGTCCTGGTGGCGGTCAATAAATGTTTCAAAATAGTAAAAGAAAAATATTTATTGTTAACCAAAGTTTTCCCCACTTTACAGGACTTCGTCAGGGGTATCAGATTCACTCCCTCTGGTTCAAGCCCTGCAAAGTGGGGCGAAACGTTGGTTAACAATAAATAGTTTTCTTTACTATTTTGACACTTTTATTGACTATAAATCTGTTATTCAGATTTTAGTATTTTTTTTTCAATATAGTATAATGAATATAAATATATTGTGCTTCATTTACTTTTCTAACTGTTCAGGCTTTAGGATTTAACTCCCCGTCGAGTTCGAAGTTATTCTAACTGTTCAGGGTTTAAGTTTTTAATTCGCTGAGAGAGTTAAATGAAAAGTAACAAGCTGATCACTAAAAACTTTTTATACACTGTTAAGAAATAAACGGTAAATAATTAAACTGTTATGTTTCATTCAGTTCCCTATTCCAAGCTTCATACGTCATAGGTGATCTTTATTGATATATCAGACTAATATATTTACGAACTCTATATATTATTTTTTATTTATTAATTTAATGTAATTTACAACTGTACAAAACAATACAATAAGTAAATATGTTGTATTTTTCATATACAATTGAAAATCTTTGGAAGGAACCACCCATCGGTGGTACTTCAAACATTGATTTAAATTAGAAGGTCCCGTGCCAATCTTCTTTTCAGACGCCTCGGATGATTATCAGGGATTGTTAAGGATGAAGGATTAAAAATTAATGGGTTAGGATGGTTAAGGAGTTTAGAATGAAAAGATCCATATCTGTTTTAGGCCAATTCTGCAACGAATGGTATGCTAAGGTCTTTGTGAATGAGTTTATTTCTAACGTAATAAGGAGCATCAAGGATTTTACATAGGATCTTGGAATATAAGATTTGGATGCGGGAGGAATTTGATGGTTTGGTGGAGCCCCAGAGCTCAATTCCATATGTCCAAATTGGTCTGATTATTGTAGTGTACACTAATGTTTTGTAGTGAATGGGAAGTTTAGAGCGTTTCTCAAGTAAGTGTTGTAGCAATCGGAATCTACGAGCAGTTTCTTGTCGTTTCAGTCTTGTGTGTGGATTCCAATTAAGTCTCTTGTCAAGATAGAGTCCTAAGTATCGAATCTGTTCAACAGGCGTTAGTGGAGTATTTAGAAAAGATACTGTAGGACAGGAGGTTTACGACGGAGAGTAAAGGTGATCTGATGGGATTTTTCTCTAAATTAGTGTAAATATAATATTCATAAAGTTAAACATAACATATCTATCCTTAACGGCTTGAAACCCTTCACTCCCACCATCCATGGTAGCCTTACTTATCTGACTTTTCAAACAGAAAATAATAGCGAGTATGTCAAAATCTCACATGAGATCATAACATAAAAAAAAAGACCTCCCGGGAGCGACGGTCCTACATCACTTTTGAAATATTAGCTTAAAACGGGAAAAGGAAACTTTAAGACAGTTAAATCGAGCAATATTTAAAAAGTTCCTGTAATCGAAAAACGGCGTGAAAAAAGTACTTTGAATTACTAATTAATTAGACACCTTGTAGTTGTTGTTCGTTAGGGTTTTAGGTCATAAAACCCAATGGTTCTCAATGCTAGTGTTTTCTATTTTATTTCCCTAAATTTTTTTTTAAATTATTTATTTAATGTAATTTACAACTGTACAAAATAATACAATAGGTAAATATGTAGTATGTTCCCTAAATTTAAATGTTTTCCAATTTAATGTTTCAATCTCTTTCCTTCTAAGAAAACAATACCAATTATATGTTTTTTCATCATCATTCAGAGCCTTTAATATACTCGGTCATGTTCGATAGTCCACAGCATAGAATGACATTCCTCAAAGATGTGAATAACTGTTAGTGTACTATTACAATGCTGACATTCTTTCAGTGGCTGCTTATTGATATAAATGAAATTAGACACCTATTTTGCAAGGTAGATTGTTGAACGTTAAACAGGAATTAGCATTGACTCAATGGAAATATAGACTCATTTAATCACACTGTTTAAAAGATGATGATGAATGAAGAAAAATTACCATATGAATAATTATACGGTTTAAGTCTTTGATAAAATAAATGTGTGGTAATAAGTAAAACAATAATGAATACAATTTCGTTCCATTCAGTATGGCCTTTAAGGTAATTCAACTGACCCAATTGTTTCCTGTAGACTGATAAGTGGCCAAGCAGAGAGCGGTAGAATAAAGTAAACAAGGGCGAAGAGAAGAAGAATGCAGAAGCAATCAAGAAGGATCATGGAGCGGAAGGGCAAAATCACCGCTACGTGCTCCATCGTCCAAGTTCCTGCTTCCACTCATCTTATTTTTTGATCATCTATTTAGGCGACCCATCGTCATCGGGGCCTGTATGGATTTAAATAAATAAATGTGTACATACAATTCGTGTATAGAAATATATTAAATAGTCGTACTTCTATAGAAAAAAAACCTTACAAAGCAAGCCAAATAATATATATATAAGTTAAGTATTGGCGAAAGCACAATGTCAAAAAATAGAAGAAGGAAAAAGATCTAACTCG
>NW_027105790.1:364660-368268 GCF_000696795.3 Halyomorpha halys
ATGGCACAATAACGAAAATAATTTGTAAAGTAAACATAGTAAAAAAGTATTTAAATTAGGTGAACAATAAATGGTAATATACATAATAGGGGGAGAAGAGATATTAATAAAATAAAAAAAAAACAGATAGAAAAACAAAGGAAAAATAAAGTATAAAATAATGGGATACAATGTGTGTAAGTGATTAAGAAACACAATATACCAAATGAGTGGGGATACAGAAAACTGTAAAATATAATAGAAAATTAATAATAAAGTTATTAATATAAGTACACTTTAGAAGGTGAATTGAATTTTATGTTTATTTTAAGAATATAAGAATATTTTTGTATATTTTAAATATTTATTGTTACAACTGACTATAACGCCAAAGCGATGAGGGGAAAAAAGAAAGAAGTAATTGTTTTTACGGACGAAGTTTTCCATATAACTTTCTTTGATTGTACTGCCTTATTGACATGAATTATTAAAACCTATGAACAATAACATATTAATATTTTTATGTTATTTATTTTCATATAAACTAATATTTTCCTAGTGAATAAGAATTATCTATGTAATGCCTTTGCAGGATGGAGACGTTGTACACAAACAGACTGCATGGGTTTCCCAACTTGACCGCTGGGCAGTTCGGCCCAGTGCCAGAGGAAGGTGTCCTTTCTCTTGTGGTGGTCTTGGCAACCAGCGTGTCTTTGGTAGCTCTTGTCTTCGCTTTCATCACATACAGGTCAGATACTGTTAATTAACAATATATATCTTTATTCTGGCGCACAGATTTCAATAAAGATGGATTCTCAGAAAGGACTGTCAGAAAGTCGAAAAAAATTTAATAATTTTAAAGTGAATAAAATAAGGGCTTATATTTTGAGCATCGAAATCAATAATACTGATATAAAATCTTAGCTAACCATTAAGCTCGATACCAATTACTCGAATAGTCAACACACATTTCCAATTATCCCCATTCAAAACCAATATACACATAGGAACACAATAATCCAATTTCCATCTCGGGCAGACCTTCAGAAAATTTAGTACAATAAACTTTTATGGGATTACTTACTTCATTACATAGTTATAAGCCCTTCATTATTAAACCTTTGGTTGAGGGTGAACAATTTTATTCTTTCTTATATCAAGAAAAAAAATTAATACTAAGAAAAATTGGTAAAACACTGGAAATGTTCTGTTGATACCAAAGGGTCATATTTCTAGACTTTCAGTATGTTGAGACCATTCAAAAATATGTGAATTCATACCCCATCAGAACTCAGCACACCCTTTAAATTACAAATATTAGAAAGATGGCAGGCCAAGTGGGATGAAAGTTCTCCGAGTAAATTAAAAGAAATAAAACTATCAGTAAAACCATGATCAACATTCTACCGTAACAGCGGCAGGGATGAAGTTGCTCTAACCCGCTTGAGAATAGGTCATACTCTCCTCACGCACTATCACCTGATCAGAAATCTGCCACCTCCAACGTTCAAATATTGTCAGTCCATTCTCACAATTAGACACATTTTTGAAAAATATACTTACTATTTGCCAACAATAAACAGAATATGACTGACTTCAAATTTATCAGAAGCTCTCACAGATGATGAAGCTAAAATTACATTAGTGTTTGAATTTTTAAAAGCACATCGCCTCCTTTCTAAATTATAAGTCCTCTTCGATTTTTTTAATTATAATGTTTTTTATTTATTTTTTTTTTTAATCATTTTTTTTACTTTTATCATATCATAGGCGTTGATGACCAGAGGGTTTTACGCCTTTAAGCAACAATCAACAACAACAAGCTATGTGAACACTCCATGTATTAAGTCCATTTATAAATTATTACATTAAGTTGTTAAATCCTATCTAACTTTACATATTGTATTTAAATTTACATATACATAATTCTATTTACTTCAATATATTGGTAGAATTATGAAAATTATTTTTTATACCTAACAATCACTAAATAAATTGAGAACAGCCACATTCGTAGGATCCAGATTCAAAATAGTTTTGAACGCACTTATTTACATCCCATCTGAAAACTCAATTTTTTATAAATGCAGATCTGATTTCTATGACTGATCTCTTATACCATTTAAATTGCTCAGTTTTATTTATGAGTCTTAACGATTCACTGGAACGAGCAATAATACTATTCAATTTATATTGCTTAGTTCTCCGGTAAAAAGGAATCAGAGGCTGTCAGAGGAAACCAGGATGGGTTCACTTTTGGTGGGGACTGAATTAGGGCGAGACGTCGGCGGTTTTTATGCCGATATTGAATATGCAATGAGCCGTTTTTTCTTCCAGCCGCCCAATAACGAGGGGCCCCGGCAGCATCAGATAGGACAAACCAATTAAGGTTTTTTGAATTTTGAATTTACATTTTTTTTTTTTTTTTTGCATACGAATTGTTTACTGGTTTGACTCTTATACTGAGGATGTTCTTCTTTTTTTATCAGTAGATGGTCAAGTTGAATTTATCGTGGCTGTTAAAGCATAATCTTCTACGCTTAGATATTTTTCAACAAACGATTCCTGGTTTTATTAAAAGGGAGGTGGTTCGCGTGCAGTAAAAAAAAACTCAAATAGTAATAAAACTATATAAAATGACCCAACGTTGCTCAACTCAACTATCTTAAAGTCTCCTCGTCCTGTTTTAGGGGAGGGGGTCCGGCCGAAGAGGATGTCATGTTATTATAAAGAGAATATAGATTAAAATCAAGTATTAAGAAAAGTAATGAACATAGAGAAAGAAACCTAACTTACTAATTGGAGGCAAGAAAACAAATGGAAGAAGCAGGGAAGAGAAGTTGTGGTTAAATAATACGTTACATTTGAAAATAAAGTTAAATTAAAGATAATATTAGAAAAATAAAGAAAATATTAAAAATAGACAAACATCAAATGATAATATACATAATAAAGGAAACAAATTATATTTGAAAATAATTATCTATATTCTATATATAGTTATCTACTATATATTATTTAAGAATTATGTATTTTCTCAACCATTTTATCCATAAGTGTTTTGGTTTTTCTTAATATTTCTAACCCAAGATTTATTTAGTAATTTCCAAGATTCTAACAAGTGGTAAATGTCACAGCTAATGGGCCTTTTTAGAAATACAATTTTTTTTTCAGTAAATGATAAAATTTTTAACGGTTTATTTTAAAATTATTTATTTGAATTCAGATTTATTGATTTAAAAAAAAAAGAAGATTCTTTTGAAGTGCAAATTCTTAATCGACATTCTACTACTCTGGAAAAAGAAATGTTCAGCATGTCATCCTCTATGAAATGAGCTATAATTCTTTTTAAAATTGTATCTTGGAGCTTTACCGAGATAGAGAGGCGAAAAGAGTAATGAGGAATGAAATGATTACCAATTTTCGAACATTTAATTGAAATATCTTGAAAACTAAAAAGCAGAGTTTCATAATGTAAGAGAAGACAATTTTCAGTATTTTATCCTCTAAATAAAAATATCTAATCTAAAATTTATTATTAAAATTTTTAACACATTAGTTGTCAACAAGATTTTGTCAACTGGTCTATAAATAAGGTGTCGGCAATTGCGTTGCTGAGACGCCTGACT
>NW_027105790.1:368588-372366 GCF_000696795.3 Halyomorpha halys
ATTAATAAAACAATTAAAACTTATAGCTTGACTTAACCTTAGCTTAAATGCTTAACCTTAATAACTATATTTACCTTCCACAGACGTTTTAGGATGACATCTGCTACAACTCTCTTATCCAGGACAAGCTAAAGCAACGTCACTATATTCCCTATATTCACGTCACTATATTCCCACTTCTAGTGTTAATAACCCGTCCATTGAAGTAGAACACCATAATTTTGAAAAAACAAAACACTTACGATGACATTTCTCAAATAATGCTATTTCGGTTCAAACAGTAAAGACAGCGGGCCTTTAAACTTCACATTCAACAATCGTAACGTGTTCCAAAATGAAACTGTCACCTTCACAAAAACAAAAACCACTCGTCTGAACAGCTCTTGATTTTTTTTCCCTTGACAACCGTAACTCCTCTTGTCTACACAGATATCGCCAGTGTTTTTATTTCACCATGGAAACCGTAACAATATTACTAATAAGAAATAGCTTACTTAAATTTCACCGACAAAATTTTAATCAAGTCATCCATCAGGGCCTCAATGTTCCATATGTTGCCGATTTGCTAGAACCAGATACCAATCCTTCCATGATAAACTTACCAACAACCCAAACACACTTATTTCTAACCTGTTTTCTCCTTCATTACCTGATAATCCTCCTGGGCGTCTGAAAAGAATATGACCGTGAGAAATGTTATTGGAGTTCTATCAATGGTAGATTTTCCTCTTGTTTGTACCAAGTCATTTTAGAACTTTTTTAATGAATTAGAATTTACTGACTGTATATATTTTTATACAGTTTTAAATGACAATAAATAAATAATTAAAAAAAAAATCAATTTTAAAGGCCAAATGAAGCTAAAACTATTCCAAATCATGTATTTTTCTGTACTCGATTTAAATTATACGTAACTAAATTTATACACTTGACGATCATCACGACCTAACTAATATTATAAACGAATCAATGACAGTTGAGAATATGTTTAAGGAATTAAATAAATATTTATCCGACCGATAAATAACTCCAAATCACTTTGCTAACATTTCACTACTGATGAAGCTATTAAACCAAAATAAGTTAGTTAGACCAAATTCATTATACATCAAGTTGCTACTAATGGACTTCGGACCTACATAATCAACTTTATGACTGACGTCCGTTCTAATTTTACTGTTACTTCCATGTAGATCACAAGCAAGGACGTTTTGTCATGACCATTTATGATGTTCAAGGATTTAGGTATTTTTTTTTCAGAATTACTACTACTTTTTATTTATTGATAGATATTACAATCTGCCACACAGTTGTGGGCAATAGGTAATGGTGATGAATGATCTCATACATACTAAAATAAAATAAAATAAATTAAATAAATAAAAATTAAAAAAATTCTTTTGAAATATATACAAACAGAAGAATAAACAAAATGAACATAATCAAACTAACTGTATGAAAAATAAATAAATAAAATAAAGTAATGACACAATAATATAATAAATGAATAAAAAAAAAACTCTCTTAAAATATATACAAACAGAAGAATAAACAAAATGATCAAAATCAAATTATCTGAATGAAAAATAAATAAATAAAATAACATAATGATAAAATAATATTTAGGTATGTTATCAAATTTACTATTTCTCATAAAATGACTGTTTTTCTTTCTATTCGACTGCCTCTATAAGGAAAAATGAAAATTATATATTTTCATAACCAAAAATTCCAGTTTCTCGATATGTTTTTCTTAACTATTTCTGACTCGAGATTGAATTAGTAATATCTAAGATTCTAACAAGAAGTCAATGTCATAGCTGATGGGACTTTTAAAAAAAAAATTTTTTTTCAGCAAATGATATAATTTTTAGCAGTTTATTTTTAAAATATTTATTTAAATTAAGATTTATTAACTTTAAAAAAGAAGATTCTTTACCATTCTACTACACCTGAAACATAAATGTTTAGCATTTTATCCTGTTTGTAATGAGCTATAATTCTTTATAAAATTGTATCTTGGCGTTTATCGTGATAGAGAGGCAAAAAGTGGAAAATATGAATGACCAAAATAAAATGACCAGTTTTCGAATATTTTAATTAAATTATCTTGAAAACTAAATAGCAGAGTTGCTTAATGTAAGGGAAACAAATGTTCAGTATTTCATCTTCTAAATAAGAAATTCTTTTGTCATATAACATCTTAAATTAAAAAATAAAAATGTGTTTTTTTTGTAAAATAAATATCATTATAAATAAAATTATTTTATTTTTTGATAACCCTAAATATTAAAAAAATATGACAAAAAAAAAAGATAAAGGAATTCAGATAACCTGACATATAATAAATAAGAGAAAATGAACTGGAAGGTATAGGAGATAGGATGGAACTATATTGGATTACAAAGTGACAGCTGGACGGATGAGGAGGAACACACATACGCCAAAATGTTAACGTAATGGCTGTCCAAAATATACACTATATCAGATTCGACAGATGGTGTAGGTTTCGAAGGACAATGTATTGCTTTTGAGAATCAACACAATGTTGATTTTACGTGGTTACTTACATTAATGGTTTGATTCGTATCGTCATAATCTTTAAAAATAAAAACCAATTGGAAGCGTTATATTAAAACATTGTGTTTGTAAAATATTTTCAAGGATTGAAACAAATATATATATATTTTACATGTGCATAAAATCATTCGTGGCTATGTTTCTCAACTGAATATATGAACTATGTTAAGTAAATATGTACGTTTAGAGATTTTCATTGTTATGAATTATTTAAATTATAATAAATAAGTTATTACGAGTTTTATCAACTTTATTAATGAAATATAAGCATTAACATTCATATTAGATGTTAAAAGTGATTACTTTCAACACTAAGCTCGACATTATTTATCTATTGCACAAATAGTCGAGCGAAAGCTGTCGGAACATACATTAGATTATAACATTAATAGTTCATAAAAAAAAAAAAAAAAACATGAAGACATGAAAATCTTCTAAACAAGACTTTAACGTACAAACATTCATAGAAATTCGATGTCTTCCTTCATATTTCCAAAAATAAAAAAAACCCAGAAGCACCCTAACATATAGATATATCTGTAACACTTTAGATAATGTTATCTTAGTCAAAGTGTGTACTATTGACTTTTATGAAAAATGTAAAACTAGTGAGCAATAAATTCTTGTTTTGTTAATGAGTTTAAATTTGAACCATGCAAGATAATAAACAAATTTTTATTAATAATTTATTTATTTTTATTCACAACTGTATACATATACGTAGATCAAGTAAATTTGTTGTAAGTGCTATAATGACATGATACAAACATGTGGAGTATCTACCGATTGATAGAACTCCAAAAATATTTCAAGAGAAGATCTCGAGGCCATCTTCTTTTCAGACGCCTAGGAGGATTATTAGGTAATGACGGAGAAGCCAGGTTAGAAAAGAGTTAGTTTGGTTGGTCGGGAAGTTTATCATTGAAGCATTGGTATCTGATTCAGGCTAAATCGGCAACATATGGAACATTGAGGTCCTGATGGATGACGATTTGTGACTAAGTAAGGAGCATTAAGGATTTTAGGAAGGATTTTGGACAGTTAGGGTGGATTCAGGAGGGATTTGATGGTTTAGTGGAGCCCCATAGTTCATACTCCGTATGTCCAGATAGGCCTTATAATAGTCTTCTAGATCAGTCTTTTGTAATGGATTGGAAATTTAGACCGTTTGTCTAGTGTGGAATCGACGAGCAGTTCC
>NW_027105790.1:372851-374415 GCF_000696795.3 Halyomorpha halys
AATCTATTACTTCTTTTTATATTATAAAAATCAATATATTTGATTAAAAAAAAGTACCATCTGTATTGTAATGAACTAATTTTCTTCCATTTCTTTTCTGCATATTCACGGTGATTCAATTCTGAAGAGTAAATTTAGCAATTGTAGCAAATTAGTAGCAATTAGTAAATTTAGTAAATTCAATTTATGAATTATTAACTAATCAGTAATTTTATTAGATAATTAAAATTAAAAAGGTAAATCTCTAATACTTAAAATACATTTTTAAACGTGATAAATAATAATGCACTGGAATAACAACTTTTTTTTTACATTCCTTATTTTAGTGTTCATAACACGATTTCTACTTTACACAATGAAAACTTTGAAAATCCAATTTCATTCTAAGAGCATAGCTTTGTACGGTTATTGGAAAAGTTCACGAACCGTAATCAGTTGGAACCGCCCCTAGGCAGCCGGATTAATATCCTATTCAAATATAAGCGATGCAATCGGCTCAACTTGGACTAGGTCAAAAGTAAATTGCTCAATTCTCTTGAAAATTTCCAGGGAAGGTTAACCCTCACGTCTAACTGTATTATCCTTTCCGCAAGAGGACCGATTAAGATGAGAGGGGATTTCGCTTATTATTCGCCTCCCCAACGACAAAAGGCAAACACCCTGGAGGAGCTTTCCACAAGTTGTCTGCGGTGGATTTGGTTCTCGGGAAAACTGGGGAAATTGGATTGAAGATGCCCTCGAGGAAAATTTTCTAAACGAAGATTGGACGACGTGGGACCTGCCAATAGCAGATCCTGCTCGGGGACGACTCTTGTTTCTAATTTGTTTTTTCTCACACCTGATGTGTGGTATGGTCTGATATATTTATAAAGGGTAAAAAATAACTTATAATACTTGGTGTGCATTTTCTTCCTTTATAAGTAATTTCGTTTGTTATTTTTTTTATTGATTAATTAATTTTATTATTATTTATCGATAAGTTTTTCAATTAAGGTCTTGGACAATAAGGAATAATAAAATTGAGAACATTCGTACGACCTTTTATTACAAAACATATTTTATCAAAATAAAAATAAAAATTTGGAAGTGATATAGTAATAAAAACAATTTTTTAGGAATACTAATTTAATCGTTAATATTTTATTTCATTTTCTAATTTAACAGAGGTACATGTTAATTGATTCATTCTAAATAATTTTCCATTGTTTTTTTTTAAGTATAAATTTAATAAAATATTATATAAATATTCTCAGATTTTATTCTGATTTTGCATGTATAACACCAACAATATTGGATACTTTTAATAACAATTTTTATGGCATCAAATATATTCAGTATTGAGTATTTAAAAAATGATCAAAGATTTGATGTTTTAATTTTGTTTCATTTCTGTAAGGTAATAACTTCTATATTTTGAATAGAAAATATTTATGTAAGATCAATTACGAGTATAAATTTATATGTATATATAAGCTGTTATATAACCAAAGTATATATAAATACATCTGCACTTACAGGTTTAATTTGATAACAAAATTTGTAAAGCACGGAAATCATAGCCTCT
>NW_027105790.1:376417-382076 GCF_000696795.3 Halyomorpha halys
CCTCATGCATATACAAATATAAAGTACATCTTGAGAAATAAGGGCCAATATCCAGGCACACCAATTATTTGTTCATGTTTAATGTTAATTCGAAAACGTGGAAGTAATAAATGAAATTAAGACCAATGTCATGATCCTACTAGATTCCAAGATGGAGACCTTTTTAAAGCGCCTTTGTCAAATCTACAATAATAAACAATAAACAATAAACCTTGTGCGGTACGTGCATCACACAGCTTTCGCTTACCACCGTACATATGTATCCAAGTTTTTTGTCGACTGGTGGGCTAGGGTTGAAGCTATAGCTATTGTTGAGTTTTTCGAAACAAAACAACTAAAAACCAGGGAAGACGAAAATTTTGAACAAAATATTTATAATTTCTTTTTTCTATAAAAATTCGTAAATAAGGGATTCTCGGGAGGGAATAACGAATATAAATTTTGTACCTTTCAAGAATATTGTAACTAACGAAGTATTGTAACACTGTAACTAACGAAAACAATAAGGTAATGCGATCGGAAAGATCGGATGTTCTCGCCTTTTCCCGTTAAAATATGATTCTACCTCTTTTTTTTTTCTTTTTCTCCTTTATTTATTCATAAAATACTTTGATATTTTGTATTGATCGATTAAGTTTATTTTTTAAATAAACATAAATATTAGTACTTTAGAGGACACTTTTTTCCCCTGTCAGACTATTTCAAAGAGGATAAGACTGATACTAAAGACTATTAAATTTTACATTGATATGGCAAGTTTAATCAAAATCGTTTGCGCCGTTTTGGGAGAAATAGAAAAAAAGTAAAAAATCGACTCTGTAATGATAAAATTTGTGACGTACTCCCGAGAAATAGGTTCCTTAAGTAAGAAATTTCAGTTTCCTACAACACTGTCTGTATATTTTACTATTAGTAAAAATAGCTAGATGAAAAAGCTTTTTCTTAATACGAATAAAATGGACACCCGTTAAATCCAGTTTTACAATTTAGCAACAATGTGGCTTGGTTCTTTTATACATAGTGTGTTCCATTATCTAACAGATAATAATAAATAATAGATAAATTAAAATAAGAAAATGATAAAGAACGTAAAAAAACAAATATAAAAAACAAACAAATATAATAATACCCTTGCCGTTTTTCAATTTCAGGCGCATTTTTAAATATTGCTCAATTTAACTATCTTAAAGTCTCCTTTTCCCGTTTTAAACAAATATTTCAAAAGTGACACAGGACCGTCGCTCCCAGGGAGTCTTAGTTTAAAACACTCGGCTATCGAGATGGGTTGTAAATTGCCCTCGAAGAAAAGAAAGGACATTTGTTTACTTAGTGTTGTGCATATATTATACATATGATGTTTAAAATAATAAAATTGATAGAAGAGTAAGAAAAATAAAATAAAATAAGGAGGTCTTAGTCGGGCGGGTGCGGAAGGATTGCCTTTTTTTTGTGTTATGATCTCCTCTTGTGAGATTGTGACATGTCGAACATCGACCAACCTACTCGCTATAATTGTCTGTTTGAAAAGTCAGATAAGTAAGGCTACCATGGAGGGCGGGAGTGGAGGGTTTCATGCCGTTTTTCAATTTCAGGCGCTTTTTAAATATTGCTCTATTGAACTATCTTAAAGTCTCTTCCCGTTTTAAGCATATATTATAAAATAGCTAGATTTTCCCGAAAAGTTTTATGTAGTAGATTGTGGTGCTCTTATGAATACGGACTATCTATTGCTCATAAACCACATTTATCAATTTGAAATCATTTTCATTTATGTATAATGAATGGACAAATAGGTTATGGATTGCGTAACATGACATATGACTGTGACAAATCCATGCATATTTATCAATTAGTCCAGTGAATTTGCATTAATCATAATTGCATTGGCCGTAACAAATACTTTTAAAATAAAAAAAAAATTCATATTTAAAAAAGGGAATTTGAATATAGATGATAGAAGATTTCCTTACTTAAGCTATGCTTTCTAACTTAGTTCCAGACACGGAGATAATGTCGAATAAGAAAGTAATACTTTAGGAAGAGCTAGAAATGGGTGATATTCGGGGTGACTGCTGCTCTTACACTGACCTGATATTAAACACCTGTCTGGATAGTGCCCATATTTCCTTTTTTATTACACTTTTACTTCCGGAAATATCTAATATTACGTTTAAGAGCTATTAAATAGACTTATTAATAAAAGGAATTGTTCCCATGGATGGGCAACAAAGGGTTGATGACCGTATGGAATAGGTTTTCATTTATGAGAGATCAGTGAGATACAGAGATGATACACAACAGTGGACGAATTTTTTTTTTTTTTTCAAAGAATGCTCAGTACAAATATATTTGGTTATAAAAATTAAAAATGACAATAATTATTGAATTTTTCGAAATTTTCAACTGTATAAAATAAAATACAAATAGTCTATGTGCTTTGAGTTATAATACAATAGCATGATGCACTCTTGCGGAGAATTTTCCTGTTGGTAAAATAATGATATAATATCATTTATTGTATAATAATATATAATATTGTTACGGCAGGTTTGGGTTCAAAAGAAACTATTGGTAGCCTAACCGTGAATGTAATGAAAACAAAAGAAATAAACTGCCGAATTTTGTTATTGTTGAACTTTAAATAAGTGAACATGGGAGTAGGACATAGAAAAATTTACTATAGAAAAAAGGAACTTAACTAAGCTTATATATATTACAATATTATGAAGTTGCACAAAAAAAAGGTTTAATATCACCCTAGATGATGGAAGGGGCCTCAATATCGGTAGGTTGTCCTAGGTTAAAGTCCTCATCTGTTCATCAGCCGTAGAAATATTAATAATTGAGAGTAGTTGTTTTGATTTCATTAAATAATAAAAACCATATGATCACATAATAGATTGATGGACCATATGTTAGCCGCAAAAAATATTATGTATAATAATGTTTTTAACGTATAATATCTTGAGGAATTCTTTTTGTACGCTTAGAAGGATTATCAGGAATCGAAGTGGAAGCAAGGTTAGACACATATAGATGGAGGGAATTTATTATAGAAGAATTAATATCTGATTTTGACCAAATCGGTAACATATTGAACATTCAGCTCATTGTGAATGATTTTATTTCTGGCAAAATATTTTACGGATTGAATGCTTTAGTGGAGTCCCAATGTTTAATTTTCTAATTAATTAAGTCCAAATAGGCCTCATGCTCATTCAAAGCGTTGCGGCCAAAAAATAACAAAATAGCTTTCAACTATTTATTGCCCAACATTTCGCTTCTTCTTGGCTGTTCAAGACGATAGGTTTAACAAACATTGACATTGACGATGTCAACACAACCCTGACCATTTTCTCCATATTTTAAATTATAGGGTCAACTATTTATACATATACTTTTAAATAAATGTTTAAACCGTTTGTTTAATAGGCGAAATCAATAAGTCTCCTTTATTTTCAGTCTTGTGTGAGGATTCCAAATTATTTGATTTTCCAGAAGTAGTCCTAGATAGCTTAGATTTGTTCGATAAGGATATGTAGAGAATTATAAAAAATACTGTAGTGTTGAAAAAATAATAATAAGAGCTAATGGAAGAAACACTAGTTCATTAGATGTTATATCATCATCATCTTCAAATAGCTAGGATGGAAATATAAAAATGATTCAATTCAACATATCAATTCTAAGTACAGAAATATTCTCAATTTATCACAAAAAACCATTAATTGAACAATTTATTGCTTACCCATTTTTGTAATAAACAAATTTAAAAAAAAAATTAATTGAATATAAAGGATTTCATATTCAACCTTTCAAAAGAATTTCACTTAACCTTCTACAAATTATAAGAATAGTGTACATTTTAAGTCCACTAAAAAAAAAAAATATTATTATTATAAATTATTTTGTTATTATTTAATAAGTTTTGTTTAATTAAAAAAATTCATGATTACATGTAAACATTGAAGGAAGTAAACGTATAAAACAAGTTTTTTGTTTTAAAATTCCATTTTCTATAGTAATCCTTCGTCATAATTTATGTTTCTTCAACTGGCCCCGGAGAATAATTAAATTAGCTAATATTATGAAGTTTGAATTAGGTAATGCTTCAATTATAACGAATTTTTTGCGGTGAATTGAAATAAAATGTGATATGAAAAATCTTCAGATATGAATTTTTTTTTTAAATCTTGTTTATCATCAGAATTGGTAAAAATATTTCATTGAGGATTCCCAAGTTATGAGCTCGAGAGAAGAACTGGAGAAGTTATGAAAGTGAGTAATTCTCTCAAAAGATTCACCGAAGGCCACTGTTATGACTTATAAAAATATGAAATAAAAAAAATGGAAGATTTCACGATGGGAGTGCTGTCTATGTACTGACCTTGTATATACTATATGTATGTATCTTTTTCTTTTACAATTAATAATTATGCAGTGATACACCGAGAAGGAGCTAAAGGGTTCCATATCACTTAAACGATCAGTTGATTAGTTTCGGTGTCCAATAATTTTTGAGTGAAATAAATTCCATGGGGTATTACTAGGTTAATAACTCATTAGTGAGACAGCTACAGAGCTATAACTCACTCTGTAATGAGCTTCGTTAGATATAGGAGTTATTAGTGCTGGGGATATACTAGCACAATACCAGCGGCACAGCAAACAATCCAATAACAATTCTCCGAGTTAGTCAACTGTAAGATCATTATGTTCTATCTTCATCATTCTACCTGTGTTCACTTCTGTCAATAATGCTGCCTCTTTTACAATATCGGAGAGTATTGTAGTGCTGAAATTTAGCAATGTTAAATAATTTTATAAACTTAGACAGAGAGTACAAAGGAATCATTTCGATTGCCCGAAATTATCAAACATCGAAATAATAAACAACAATAAAGAATGGCTATTTGTTTTATAAAAAAAATTTTTAATTAACTAAAATATATTGTTAATTTTATGAGTTGCTCACTATGCGGCGAGAGGGAAGCGCTGTGATCTTTTGAGCTCTGTTCTACCCACCCTCCCCCACATGGGGTATCGAGTGGGCTCAGAGATCCTCAGGTCGATTGTGTAAATGTAACTAGAGATTATATTATTTTTATTATTATTTTATTTTTTTTTCATACACATAGTTTGATTATGTTTATTTTCTTTATTCTTCTATTTGTATATATTTTAAGAGAGATTTTATTTTTTTGTATGTACTTTTTTTTGTTTTATTTTATTCCTTTCATTTATTTATTTATTTATTTTCATTCTTATTTTATTTTATTTTAATATGAAACTATTACCTATTGTCCACAATGGTGTAGTGGATTGTAATATCTAACAATTAAAAATTGTATGAAAGTTACTATTTTTTTTTTTAACTTTGATCGACAGTGCTCTGTTTCCGTAGATATTATAATTATTTATACATTTTTCAGAAAATCCATGTACCAACAGACTTTGTCTGGACTTTACATGTTGACAAACAGCTTACGAATATCTTACGGAAAAATAAAATTTGAATGGACCGAATGAATGAATCCATGAATATAAAGGACCGAATTCTAAAGAACTTGGTACAAAACCTTCTTACTAGCACTCATACGGATTGGACAAAATTTAAACATTAAAAGATTGATTGTGCAACTGAATGATTTTATTAAAT
>NW_027105790.1:382126-385469 GCF_000696795.3 Halyomorpha halys
ATTCAACATATCAATTCTAAGTACAGAAATATTCTCAATTTATCACAAAAAACCATTAATTGAACAATTTATTGCTTACCCATTTTTGTAATAAACAAATTTAAAAAAAAAATTAATTGAATATAAAGGATTTCATATTCAACCTTTCAAAAGAATTTCACTTAACCTTCTACAAATTATAAGAATAGTGTACATTTTAAGTCCACTAAAAAAAAAAAATATTATTATTATAAATTATTTTGTTATTATTTAATAAGTTTTGTTTAATTAAAAAAATTCATGATTACATGTAAACATTGAAGGAAGTAAACGTATAAAACAAGTTTTTTGTTTTAAAATTCCATTTTCTATAGTAATCCTTCGTCATAATTTATGTTTCTTCAACTGGCCCCGGAGAATAATTAAATTAGCTAATATTATGAAGTTTGAATTAGGTAATGCTTCAATTATAACGAATTTTTTGCGGTGAATTGAAATAAAATGTGATATGAAAAATCTTCAGATATGAATTTTTTTTTTAAATCTTGTTTATCATCAGAATTGGTAAAAATATTTCATTGAGGATTCCCAAGTTATGAGCTCGAGAGAAGAACTGGAGAAGTTATGAAAGTGAGTAATTCTCTCAAAAGATTCACCGAAGGCCACTGTTATGACTTATAAAAATATGAAATAAAAAAAATGGAAGATTTCACGATGGGAGTGCTGTCTATGTACTGACCTTGTATATACTATATGTATGTATCTTTTTCTTTTACAATTAATAATTATGCAGTGATACACCGAGAAGGAGCTAAAGGGTTCCATATCACTTAAACGATCAGTTGATTAGTTTCGGTGTCCAATAATTTTTGAGTGAAATAAATTCCATGGGGTATTACTAGGTTAATAACTCATTAGTGAGACAGCTACAGAGCTATAACTCACTCTGTAATGAGCTTCGTTAGATATAGGAGTTATTAGTGCTGGGGATATACTAGCACAATACCAGCGGCACAGCAAACAATCCAATAACAATTCTCCGAGTTAGTCAACTGTAAGATCATTATGTTCTATCTTCATCATTCTACCTGTGTTCACTTCTGTCAATAATGCTGCCTCTTTTACAATATCGGAGAGTATTGTAGTGCTGAAATTTAGCAATGTTAAATAATTTTATAAACTTAGACAGAGAGTACAAAGGAATCATTTCGATTGCCCGAAATTATCAAACATCGAAATAATAAACAACAATAAAGAATGGCTATTTGTTTTATAAAAAAAATTTTTAATTAACTAAAATATATTGTTAATTTTATGAGTTGCTCACTATGCGGCGAGAGGGAAGCGCTGTGATCTTTTGAGCTCTGTTCTACCCACCCTCCCCCACATGGGGTATCGAGTGGGCTCAGAGATCCTCAGGTCGATTGTGTAAATGTAACTAGAGATTATATTATTTTTATTATTATTTTATTTTTTTTTCATACACATAGTTTGATTATGTTTATTTTCTTTATTCTTCTATTTGTATATATTTTAAGAGAGATTTTATTTTTTTGTATGTACTTTTTTTTGTTTTATTTTATTCCTTTCATTTATTTATTTATTTATTTTCATTCTTATTTTATTTTATTTTAATATGAAACTATTACCTATTGTCCACAATGGTGTAGTGGATTGTAATATCTAACAATTAAAAATTGTATGAAAGTTACTATTTTTTTTTTTAACTTTGATCGACAGTGCTCTGTTTCCGTAGATATTATAATTATTTATACATTTTTCAGAAAATCCATGTACCAACAGACTTTGTCTGGACTTTACATGTTGACAAACAGCTTACGAATATCTTACGGAAAAATAAAATTTGAATGGACCGAATGAATGAATCCATGAATATAAAGGACCGAATTCTAAAGAACTTGGTACAAAACCTTCTTACTAGCACTCATACGGATTGGACAAAATTTAAACATTAAAAGAATGATTGTGCAACTGAATGATTTTATTAAATTCATCAAAAATATAAATAAATTCCTTTGAGATAAAAAATTATGATATTTTTTTTAATTTAAGTTTTATTGACGTTTTTCTTTTCCTCACGGTTGTTGGCGTTTTTCTTTTCCTCACGGTTGTTGGCGTTTTCAATTAGAATTCTGGACTCTTGTCCAATTCTTGGGTTTCTTATAGATTTTTTTCTTACCTGAGGGGTTAATAGTCTGAAACGGGAGCCTTTCAACCTACATAAAAAGCGGGTCGAATAAAGGGAACCTAAAAAGCGAAATTAGTATAAGTGCAAAAAATACTAATTTTTCATAACGGGGATACCTAATTACAATTATTCAAATATTTAAAAGTTACCATACTGTTTTCATTTTGTATCTCCATTATTTTAATTGGAGAAGATGGTCGCGGGTGCGGTCAGCAAAAAGAACATAAATAAACCAAAAATTATTTATTCATGCAGACGTTTCGACCTGAGTTTCAGGACTATAAAACAAAAAGAGATAACAACCATCATTCAGAGAAACAAAATTTAAAAGAAATAGTATATTAACAAATTTGGAATTATATTATATACTAACAAATTATTAATATAGGGTCAACTAACAAGATCTGATTATGAATCCATTATTTTAATACGATAAAATAATAGTACAATTTTAAACGTATCAAGTATTAAACGGAAATAATAAAAAAAAAACATTATCGAGCAATAAAAAGAAATAAATAATTAAGAAATAAGATAAATAATATTTAAGTGGATTAAAGGTCACGAACCTTAATTAATAAATTAGATTAGATATAAAACTGGCATAAACAAAATCGCAAGAACCCCACCGAGCAGTTCCATAAAAATATATATTCTCATATCATTCAAAAACTGTAATTCTCACAAGCAAACTAGGACGAATCTAGGAATTCGCAAAAACTACCTGAACAAAGTAGGCATACCTGAAACTTCTCAATGCGAAAATTGTAGCGGGACGAGACTCTTAAACATGTTATACTTGAACTTCCAACATACAAAAATCAACGAGAAATATTGTTCAAATATCTCGATACAAATAAAAATATTATTTATGATAGAATAATATCACGAAGGAACTATGTGAAAAATATGTTACATCCATAAATACTTATAACGTCTAACAAAAATATAAAACAGATATAGTTAGAGTATAGTATATATATTTTTTTAGTTTAAAATACTTTTTATTTATTGATAGATATTACAATCTGACACACAGTTGTGGGCAATAGTTAATAGTGATGAATAAAAAAAATTCTGTGTATATACAGAACTCCAATTGTCCATTTTTATTTTACAATAAGTCTCTTGGCCACTGCCGTTTCAACCTTCTAG
>NW_027105790.1:385519-389831 GCF_000696795.3 Halyomorpha halys
AAATAAGATAAATAATATTTAAGTGGATTAAAGGTCACGAACCTTAATTAATAAATTAGATTAGATATAAAACTGGCATAAACAAAATCGCAAGAACCCCACCGAGCAGTTCCATAAAAATATATATTCTCATATCATTCAAAAACTGTAATTCTCACAAGCAAACTAGGACGAATCTAGGAATTCGCAAAAACTACCTGAACAAAGTAGGCATACCTGAAACTTCTCAATGCGAAAATTGTAGCGGGACGAGACTCTTAAACATGTTATACTTGAACTTCCAACATACAAAAATCAACGAGAAATATTGTTCAAATATCTCGATACAAATAAAAATATTATTTATGATAGAATAATATCACGAAGGAACTATGTGAAAAATATGTTACATCCATAAATACTTATAACGTCTAACAAAAATATAAAACAGATATAGTTAGAGTATAGTATATATATTTTTTTAGTTTAAAATACTTTTTATTTATTGATAGATATTACAATCTGACACACAGTTGTGGGCAATAGTTAATAGTGATGAATAAAAAAAATTCTGTGTATATACAGAACTCCAATTGTCCATTTTTATTTTACAATAAGTCTCTTGGCCACTGCCGTTTCAACCTTCTAGATAGGCTGTAAGGATGGGAGGAACTAGATAAGATTTGAACCAAAGGATTAGGATGGTTGGAAAGGCTTATATGGAATTTTGGCAATTTGGTTGAGTATATTATTAAATCTTTGATATTTAACCTAATAGATAATATCAGTAACAAAGGAAAAGGACAAACTGTTCTACAGAGATTTCATAGAATATAATTTTTTTTATATTTGGCTGTAATTTATAAAGTGGTATCACAAGTGAAAAGGAAAAAACAATATTAACACATTAAATATATTTAAGAATTATTTCATGCTTGTGAATCCTTTTTTTTTCAAAACGTGATAAATCAATCCTTTAATTACATCAAATGTCATTATAAAATTCGAAGAACGCCCACTACAACAAAAATACAAGTCAAAAACTCCTTAAAATGTAGGCCACTACATAAGAAGGAAACAGTGCAGGACCAGAATATGTATTCATGCTAAAAACCATAAACGAAATTCAGAAATAGGGGTTAATCTGGACATATGGAGTTGAGCTTTGGGGCTCCACTAAACCTTCGAATTCTTCTCGTATTCAATTCTTACAATCCAAAATCCTTCGTAAAATCCTCAATGCTCCTTACTTTGTCACAAATAAAATCATATATAAAGACCTTAATGTTCCCTATGTAACCGATCTAGTCCGATCCAGATATCACTCCTTCCATTATAAACTCTCTAACCACTCAAGCCCCCTAGTTTTTTATCTTTCATCCTCTTCCATTCCTGACAATCCTCCGAGGCGCCTGAAAAGATGATGGCCACGAGACCTGTCATTAGAGTGCTACCAATGTGTAGTTTCTCTACATGCCTGTAACACTCCAATTTAACTTAGATCAGATTTACTAAATGTATTATAATGTACAGTTGTAAATACCAATAAATAAATATTAAAGAAAAAAAGAAATAGGGGTTATGAAAAAATGAAAAAAAAAAAAATAAAAAAAAAAATTATTTGTAAATATATCAGTCCTTAATTAAATGTTGGTTCAAATAATTCAAAATAAATAAAAACAATTGGGGCTCATGAAACTCGATCAGTTCAAAATCCCCACCTCTCATGTTAATGCTTTGTAAACAATTTGATTAAATCAAGTGTGGAGAGTGGCGATGGAAACAATACCTCCATATGCCAGGCATATCATAATTTCTATATCTCTATAAATAATTCAACGATTCTCCAATTTCCAATGATATAACAGATCCAAATGATTATTTGAAGGGGGGAATAATATTTTTTTTAAATACGTGAAAAACAAATTCTAGACGGTGTATAAGGCCAGAAACTGATTACATACATGATCTTAACGATTTAAATGGAGTGTACTATGATAAAAAAAATGGAGTGTAATTTTTTCTTCAAAGTTATTCGTAGTCATTATTTTTTTAGGTAATACAGCATAACATATTAAGTAATTTCGTAATCTCTTTGGGCCAGACACACTGCCGACTATCTATTCTGCCCAGTACATGCATTATTAGTAATGTATGAGGCTATTATACGTAATTGCAGCAATTTAAACTAATCTCCAACATGGCAATGGTTGTTCTTGATTGAAATTTTTTTAGAGCGTATTTATCTGTGTATAGTACGATTATTCCAACTAGAAACAGTTCTAACCTTTGAGTTAAGGGAAATTATGAATCAAATCGTTAATAATATTAATGCTTAGTGAACCCGAAGGTCCGACGCCGATACCACCAATATACCATATAGTGACACCACTTTAAACCCATATCCACTAAATCAGTCTTAAGACAATCCTCCTATCTACATTTCCCTTTCTTTCAAGTCTTACCAGTCGGTTCATTGTTTATTAACATTTTAGGGATCTGATCGTTACTAAACCCTTCAACCTTGTACGCCGTACGTATTCGATATTACCTGAATTATATTGACCAGTTTCAGTTCCTTCAATTCAGCATTGTGCAGCCTTCTAACTTCTCCCGTTTAATCATCCTTTTTCGGTCTGAATATTTTATGTAACACATTATTTTCAAAAAATCATGTTTCCTGAGTGTAAGGATGCACGTTTCACATCCACAAAGACCAATTGGAAGGATAATTGTGATAAATAATAATAAAATAAATAAAAAATAATTGTAGTTTTGGAAATTTCGATAATTTTTAATTAAATGTTAATATTTTATTAGTTCTAATTATTAATAAATCTTAACAGTTTTTTTTTATTGAACTAAATATTTAAATCGCTCCTTTAAATGAAGACTAACGTGTGTTTGAAAAAACTATAATTAAAAAAAAAAAATGAAATAGAAAACTAGGAATTAAAATTCATTTCCAGGATTTATTTTTGAAATTTTGAACACTAAAAAAATTAAACCACATGTATAATTCAAAGAAAAACTAAACAAGGCCTATTAGTTAAGCTCAAAACAATATTAATTAATGAGAAAAAGGCACTCATACAACCGAACAACTGTGGCTTTTAAATGCACCTATTTGGAAACATCCCACTGTAAAACGTGCAAAAACACCCTAGAAAGGGATAAAATTTCAGTGAAAAATTAAAATCCTTTAATATTATATTGTTATTATAATTGTTATCATTTTTGTTCCATTTTTTATCCATATCTGTAAAAAGTTTAAACAATTAGGATATTAGTTTGCTGGTAATTGTGCATTGTAGCGTGATCAGCATTATGAAATGCTATACCCAGCGGCACCAATCCCTAAAATAATTTTGAACTTTGTAGGTTGTAATGTATTAAATCTATAAAAAGATTTATAACATACCATGGGTCGCTAATTACTTTAGAGCTGTGGTATGATAGCAATACTATTATACTTGACCACCTTAATATATATTTATAAGAAGCCCTACTGCCTTAAAATAAATTGTTATTAATCCAAAAACATACAGTATTAAACGAATTATGATTTGTGGTAAAAGAAACCTGATTTACTTGTGAAAACCTGATTCTGAAACGATGTTGTACGAGAATACTTTTGTTTCTGAGATCACAATCAATAAGTAATTGTTGGTTTAAATCATGCATCATTCCTATATCCAGAAGGTTAAGCTTTTTCGTCCAAAACGACTTTAATTCATGTCCTACTTTCGCCTGTTCTCGGATAAGTTTATGATATTGGTGCAGGAAGCTATGCTGTTGGAATGGTTTATTTATGCTTCAATAGATTATGCCTGCTGCTTCTCTCTTTATGAGCTCGAAGACAAGAGTCTTCATAATGAAGATATTTTCTGTATCACATATAGTATACTATTCAGTATGGCATTGTATATAGTTGCCGAAGTGAACTTCTGGGGAGTTATCAAAATATGCAAGAGCGGAGCTAATTTTCTTCCAAGTTGAGCTCTAATGTGTCATTCAACAGTAAAGGAATTAGGTTAGTGATTGAAATAGGATTTTGTTTGTATCAGCACCTTGAACGCTAAGATATTTCCTTTTTCTTGTTTTTACACAATATAAAACATGTTCAAAGGCGATTTCTTTGTTTAATAAATTGTATTAATGATTTCAGGGGCTATTTAATCATTTTTTTTGTAATTAACCTTTATAATTATGATAGTCGTGCAGACATTTTATGACTATTCTACGGTACCTGAAGTAATCATGACCGATGACTGAAATGCATGAAAAACAGAAATAATGGTTTTTAACTATCTAACCACTATACTATAATAGT
>NW_027105790.1:390361-390786 GCF_000696795.3 Halyomorpha halys
ACTTATTTTAAAGTGATTGTAATTTTTTTTGTTTCTTAAAGGATAATGCTCTTCGTATGTCCGAACCGTACATCAGTAATAGTAAAGAAAAAGGTGCTTATATGTCTAAAATCAATAGTGAAGATAGAGGAGATGACATGTGAAATATGGGGTATTAGAGAAAGGTACAACAATGAAAACATGTTCAAAGGCGATTCTTTGTTTAATAAATTGTATTAATGATTTCAGGGGCTATTTAATCATTTTTTTTGTAATTAACCTTTATAATTATGATAGTCGTGGAGACCTTTCTGGACATTCTACGGTACCTGAAGCAATCATGACCGATGGCTGAAATGCATGAAAAACAGAAATAATGGTTTTTAACTATCTAACCACTATACTATAATAGTTAAAAACCTGTTATTCCAAACACAACCTAAAGT
>NW_027105790.1:391381-394200 GCF_000696795.3 Halyomorpha halys
GTTTCTTAAAGGATAATGCTCTTCGTATGTCCGAACCGTACATCAGTAATAGTAAAGAAAAAGGTCCTTATATGTCTAAAATAAATAGTGAAGATAGAGGAGATGACATGTGAAATATGGGGTATTAGAAAAAAGAACAACAATGAAATAATACATAAGGTACTTGTTAAGATGTGATCCAAGATAAGTATCTATGTTAAGCCCTTAAAATTCAATTTAACAAAGAAAGAAAAATAAGTTCACATTGGATATAAAACAGTGTTACTTTGGGGTCATATTCACTGCCCCTATTGGCTTTTTATTACCCTTTCGTAAAATATGAATATTTCATTTGATTTGTGATTATATATAATATAGCAGACTTTCAACGCCACTCGATATACCAACAATAATTTACAAACGCTATTCCTTATATGTAACTCAAAATTATAAAACTCTAAGTGCTGAAGGCAGATTTTTAATAATGTATGCACCTGATTATTCATCCATTTCGGTCTTTCCCTAAACCTAATTCCAGCATGCTTTCCATGGTAGAGCCTTTTTCCTGCCCTCGCTTAATCCATTCTCAGGACATGTCTCAACCATTTCACATGCTGTACATACGAAATAGGAGATAGCTAGATTACAGTACATTAAGTGGACTTTCTTGCATGTTCTTAGGCGGCGAGCTCCTTCCTCAGGTTTAGGTTCCACTATCCGCCTAAAATTTCCCTTTCGAAACGATCTTTTCTTTCTGCAGATGCTGCATGTATGGGTCTATGTCTTGCACACATGTGTACCGACAGGCCAGAGTATTGTTTAAATTTTGTTGCGTGGCTCAATAGTCTACTTCTCAAAAGCTTCACAAAAGTGGTTTGGACAACAGCGTTGTCAAATCTATAAGCCACCAAACAATCCACTCTCTCGCAACAATTCGTGTTCGGAAACCCTTGGCCCAAGCCGATGGTCTAAGTCGACCACCCTCTCTAAAATACTTTTTTTTCTATTCTGTTCTCCTTAAGCTTGTTGACTTTATGTCATTACTCATTATGAAAATAAACCGTCCATGAAGTTGTTTAAAGTTGTCATAGTGATATGTACTGTCTCAAGCTTTAATCGGGATGCCAGGATGATCGCTGATGGCAATTATCCAAAAATAAGTTAATTAATTAATTTATTGAGTCATGCAAAGCTGTTATTATAATTGGATTCTTTTCCAAAGGCTGTTTGTGTGTTTACCAATTAAATATCTTTATATTTATAAAATGTTGTTACCATTAATTATATTATATAATAAGGGGGGGGGGTATTGGCTTATATATAGTCTATAAACTACATAAAGAGACCAAGTATTTATTGTTATGATTAAAATGATTCAGATAAATGGTTGCCATAAAATATCGAATATTACCTAATGTATATATCTGAATGAGTGCTGAGTTGGTTGATTTGTGGGGTGGGTGAAGTAACGCGAGTGTCATCTTGTTCATAAGGGGTGGCGTCCAGGTCTCATAGCCGTTCTTAGGACTTTGTCTGGTCGAAGTTCATTTTGCTCTCTCTTCGGTTTTCTTACTTCTCTCCTCTCTCAAGTCTGGTCCTCTCTCGTCGAAGTCTTCCTCTTCAATGCCTTTTTCCTGGTCTAGTTCTCCTGCCCCTTTTCTCCGACTTCCTTTTTGGGGCGTTACCTTATTTTTGAATCTAATTCCTCATTGGCCATAGGTGGCAGAACGCTCCCTAGGTAGGCGTCCCCCCAGGCCCGAAAGGGGGTGGGAAAGTTTGACATGTCCAAGAAGGGCCTGTACCTGCTTAATTGGCTTCTGATCCTTAGTCAAAAACTGTTGTTTTTGTTGTAACGCTTAAGTGGTAGTAGATCTAATAAGGGACTCATGTGGTAAACTAAACAGATGTGTACATATCCAGGGACACAGTAAAAGGTTCCTCAAAAGATATTCCACTCTGACCAGGTATCAAGACAGATGGCGAAAAACCTTCATGATATCCAGAATGTTTAAAAGGTCAATAGATAATATATCCGAGTCCTCAAATTTTAATTAAAACTGTTTGAATAATAGGTCTAAGCATTGAAAAATTGGAATTGAAGGTCTATATATATAATTATCAGAGAGGTAATAACCAAGTACTGATGAAACTGTTCCCATCGCTATTTCGAATGCTGTTTGCTTCAAATCTACATTGAATGCGATGCGCTAGAAAAAGGATTGGATTGTGGTAAAAAATATATGGACGGAGGGACAGACAAGTGGAATTAATGACGCAGAGAATGGAGTGGTGAACCAATAGAGCAGCGGTGACACAAATTATTGTTTGAGCTCGGAGTGGCCATTATTAGAGGGCGGTTTAGCCGGCGTAATATCGGGCAGGACTAACAGTTCCCCCTCGATTGGCAAAATGCATTTCAATCTGCCTTTATTGAATCCCTCTCTGCCTATTGTCTGCCTCTGTCTGTTTCCGATCAATACCGCTATTTTCAATGAATCAAGAGGTAGAAGGTAAAATCGGAAAATAGAACGAAATCTGTTTTCCTTTCCTCAGGTTTCAACCGTAATTGCATCTTAACCACTAATGCTATCGAAATGAATTATTGATATAAATTTTCATTTTTATCATTCTAGAATGGTAAAGACTCTCTCACTATAAGCTGGTTAAGACTGGAAACATTGGGATTAGGGTTTATCGGAGAAAACCGGTTTTTTGGAGAAAATTATGAAATTCGAATACCGGGTTTTCAGTAGAAAATATCGGTTTATTCAATGTATGAATAACACTTCGGTTGCAAGTGAGAGGGTATTTTCTATTTCGGGGAATTTTGTGAATAAACT
>NW_027105790.1:394250-400039 GCF_000696795.3 Halyomorpha halys
ATCCTTATATGTGAAAATTATGCATAAACAACAATCCTGGTCAACTATTATTTCTTTGTTCTACTAAATTGCATAAAAAAATTTTACTATCAATAAAATTGAACAGTAAACAATTTCAGTCAAAAACTGCTTTTAATCACTCTAAATTTTCTGTTAAAATTTTTTGTTCTAATTTCAGAAAATTCGAGCAAAAAAAGTTTTTATAAAAATTCAAAAGCGGTTAAAACCGGTTTTATGGAAAAATAACTATTCGAAAACCGGTTTTCTAAAATGTCGGTTTTTGTATAAACCCTAATTGGGATCTTGTTCTTCCAATTTACAATTTATAGCTTTATTTGAAAAATATCTAAGGATGATTCTCACACAGATAAAATGACTTTCAGAAATCACCTGTTAATCCTCCTGGTCGTAATTCGGCCTCTGGTTGGAGCGTTAAATAATTTATATTCTTTTGTTCTGTTACAAAAATTATTTAAATTATTTTTTTTGTTTTGCGGTAGGTTGTAATATCCTTCAATACATGCCCTAAAATAAAGTAGCACAATGTATGGAAGATGTCACAATATGCAAAAAAAGCAAAAGAGTTATAATTTTACCAACAATAAAATCTAAGTAAGTATAGAAGTATAAACGTTGTGGCTAATAAAGAAATATCTGTTTTCAACTCTAAGTAGCCCTGTAAGTGATCGCTGTGTGATGCGCTCACCTCACTAAATATTTCTTTTTGTCAAAATTTGAGTTTTTATAGTATATTACAACATTTATCAGTACATTTTCATGATATATTCCATTTTTTCCCCTCCATTCGTTAACTATAAAAACCTATCACTTATCATGTTTCAATTATAACCCTGCATTTTTCTTGCAATTGGAGTCTTTTTCTTTTCATTCATATACATTTTCAATTCATAAATTTGAATTTATCCATTTTATGTATCATTTAAAAATACTTATAAAAGTAAGATGGTCTAGCTACGGCCAATGAACTCAAATAGTGGTTATTAATTATGAACTAGTGTTTTGCCCCACTTTGCAGAGCTTTATCAGGGCTATAAAAGTTACAAATAACTAAAATTAAAAAAAAGCAAAATAGTAGATAAAATGAAACAAAAGTAACATAATATATGGCTAAAAATATGTGAAATTCTATATAACAAATGAATAAAGAATATAAAAATACGACGTATAGTAAAAATATACAATAATTTTTACAAGTCTAAATATACAATGATTACAATACTAATTAGATAATTTATGAAATCACAATTAAAAAGTAAGGAGTAAAGAAAATAAGAAAAATATTAAACAAAATTTTATTTTTATTTTTTCTTTACTTTCATTTTATTCTTATTTTTCATCCTTTAGTGTTTACTGTATTTTCATATTTTTCTTTTATCTAATTTTTACTCCCGATTTCGTTTAGTTATCTGATTATTATTATAATTATTTTTTATTTATACTTTTCACTGTACACCTTATTTTTATTTTCGTTATTGACTTTAACAGTTCAATAAACCATCTTTCATTAAAAAAATTCATTTCTTATCATTACAGTTAGTTCAATATAACATATTTTAGTTTAATTTTTAAATCTGCTCAGTAAAAATTTTCTTTCACCTTCAGTTCTTCATTACGCATTAATACGCGCGTATTAATTTATATTTATAAAATGACTTCCCTAAATATCTTCCTCTTCCCTGATTTATATACTCTTGACTGGAAGCTGAGAGCGGGTTCTGGAATATTCCAGCAATCGCGGAACTGATTTATCGTCAACGACATCTGAACTGATTTGACTAATGATGTTCTTCGCTTCCATCTCAATTTCATCTTTATTTTGAGCAGGATAATATGAATTGACAGTAATGATTTTCCGCCTCACTTTTTAACATTATTTTAGATATTACCTTTCATCGTTTTAAATAAATCATTGTAATTAAAGATAAAAGGAGAATGATTTTACAAATGACAGATGTGACCTTTTTAGTTATTTTTTAAATTTTAATTCACTAATTCACAGCGACTCCAAATCTGAATGAACATAAACAAAAAAGGATTAAGCATGGATTTATATAAAAATATGTGCGCGCCCACACACACACGCGTGTGCATATATACACATTTGTATGTGTATACAAACACATTGTACTTATTCCAAAGGGAAAGGGAAGACTGGAAGACCTGTCAATCTATCGACCATATTGTTAAATGGATACTATGGGCATAGCATTCCAGAAAATCCTATCTCTCAGGCTACAAGAGTTCACGGAGGGTGTAAAAGGGATATGGATATTAGGGGATATGGATTTCATAAAGAACGATCCACTGTAGATGCTATAGGATTAATAGTCGATACGGCCCGAATGGCATTTGCAGGAGCAAGATGGAGGAGAGGTTTTAAGTGTTATGCAGGAATCAACATTCTAGATGTCAAGAATGCTTTTAACACCGCAAGATGACCTGTATATTAGATGCCCTGCGGGCTATGACGGTGCCAGTCTATCGCAAGAGAGTTTTAACAGACTACAGTAGAGATAGAGTTTTGTTTTATTATTCATACACTGGCCAAAGGAGATTCTGTGATAATATAAGTAACTGGTGCTGTCCCACAGAACTCCGTACTAGGGCCTCTTCTGTGGAACGCCATGTACGACGCAATTTTCAAGTTGACAATGCCGGAGGGAGCCACAGTTGTGGGATACGCAGATGTTGCTGTGGTAGTTGAGGCGAAATACTTGGAAGGAGTTACTCTCATCGCTAACTAAGCTGCTGCATCGGTACGAGGTTGACTTTCTTCGTGACAGGTAGTGGATTACAAAACTGAGGTTCTACTTGTCACTAGCAGGAACCAAACGGAGTTCATTACTGTCACGGTGGGTGGGCACGAAATTTGTTCTCAGTCTTGCCTAAAAGTCCTAGGAGTCAGGATTGATGCACGTCTCCGTACTATGCACGACTCTCGAGCGTTTCAAGAGAAATAGTGGGAAATAACTATTAATTCATGGCAACAGCGTTGGGAGGCTGCAGATTCCGGGAGATGAACTTGCAGGTTGAAACCCGATGTTGGCTAGTCGTGTAATCGCCGACGTGGTGAAGTTAATTTTAGCGTGACACAGCTGTTGACCGGACATGGATGCTTTCGAGCCTACCAGTACCAATTTAAATTAGACAACACCGCAGAATGCCCTGTTTGTCTGACTGTCGAGGAAACATTCGCTTTGCAGCAGAAAGAAGCGAATTGGAAAGAGTGTGTGGAAGAAGCATCAAACCAGAAAATGTAGAGGGCCATATGCTGCCCTCAGACCAGCATGGGTCGCAATGATGAGATCCACCACAGTCGGTTTAGAGCGGAAGAGAGGGCCAGAAGGTGCGATTAGCATGGAAATATGAAAACCAGGCGAAGAGAAAAATGAAGCGGCACTCAGAAATATCCCCTCATGAAGTAATGCCTAACGGCAGGCCCATGCAAAGGAACTAACAGGAGTAAGCCAGTGGTTTTAGTCGGTAAAAATCCCACACACGGATCGGTACGGGCCTATTCCTGTGTTTTGATGATTTTCACCGACCCTCGTAAAAAAACAAACAAAAAAAAAACACAATTTATATAAATAAGTTACAGTCAGCTGTTACTGCGATATTCATATATTATTATATATAATTATCATATATATTCATAGAACATCATCACTTGAAAATTGTTTTCTGTTAATTATTTACAATTGATATCACTTACAAACTTTAATTTTCATATTCTAGTATAGACTCATAGATTCGAATTTCAAAGTAGAGTATGTTATAAAACTATTTCAAGCTAAGTGTGATTATAAGAACTTGTAACGGCTTTTTAACATTAAAAATTTTAGTTAAATAGTTATTATGTACTGCTTATAATTTTGCTCTGTAAATTTTTTTTTATTACTATTTTTATTGGCGCAAGAGACCGTGGAGGTCCAAGGCTTCGCATGATGTACTTAGGAAATACATCGCACGTTTTTGACGTGGTTTTCATAGGATTGGGTCCTTCATTCCCACGCCTATTTTTGTAAGTGCCACACATTGGCTAACGGGCCTCACAAATACCTTGGGAGAGGCTGTGAGTGAATATTGTACAACTATACCATTCATATGCGTTATAATAATCCGTTGTAAATTATATTATTTATTATTATATGGTTCTTTATGGATGTGAGGCGTGACTTCTTACACTAACGGATGAAGAGCGTCTTAGGGTTTTCGAAAATAAAGTATTATGCAAAATATTACGGACAGAAAAAGGATGAATTGACGGGAGAATTTAGAAGATTACATAACGCTGAATTAAGGGACCCGGTAAATATAATTCAAGCTATTGCATTGCGACGTATAAGATGGGCATGTAAGGTTGTAGCGCTTAGTAACGTGCGGATCCCTAAAATGTTAATAAACACTGAACCAACGGGTAAACGACCGAGGAGTAGACCGAAACGTAGATGAGAGGATTGCGTTAAAACAGATTTAGTGGAATTGGGTTTGGAGGGACATCACTGGAAGGATATATGCTGAGAGCGTTTGGTGGTATCGGCATCCAACCTTGCGGTTCGTTAAGCCCTTATTATTATCATTATTATACGGGCAACAGACCATGGAGGTCTAAGTCCTCGCGCAATGTATTAGGAAGTACATCGTGCGTTTCTTGACGTTCGTCACTCCCACGCCTATTGTCGTAAATTATAAGTATTATTAAATATTTTTGTAGTATGAATTGGTTCTGTTAGTTTACGTTTGTAATTATTATCTACTGTCTTTATTACTCTAGGCTTTTGAAATTCATTCTATGGTTAGATAAACCTTTCGACAAACTATATATTTTTTTTATTTTTATAGTTAAAATTCCACTGCTACTGATGTACTTGCTTTAGGTAAAATTTAAAGGTAGTTGCGTGGGACTAAATACGGTTTTCTGTTTTCAATCTGAATCGAATGACATATTACTGTGATTAATGAACCTCGGCTGCAGTGAGCAATTAATTGTCATTGCGACCTTTAGGGTAATAAATTAATTGAATTCATGCCGGAGCTTTATACCTCTTTAGCATGCTATTCAAGACTTCACAAAGTTACAATAGTTAATGTTTCGTTTGATATCCTGCAATACAGTACGAAGTTTTTTCCTGTTGTAATTTAATTTTAGAAATCAATAGACGGACCCAAAAACAGATTTAACTTATTATATTGTTCTAGTTGTTGATGAAATCGATTCGATATATTTACAGAGTCCAAAATAAATTTTAGAATCGCAAATAAAAGATCTAATCGAAGTAAATGTATGGTAAATCAATAATAGTCCAAATAAATGACTAAAAAGTTAGCTGAACCTAGATGCAAGTGGAAACTAATTTTTGTCAACAGATTATTATTTTAAAAAGTTATCCAGGTCCGTAACTCAAATATCGAACATTTTTTCAAAATGGTCGCCATATTTTTTTAGGTTTATTGTTAATAACTCCTAAAGGATTGCAAGTAGCTAAAATATAACTAAATAAATAACTGACTAATAGTGCATGTAACTTTTTTCAATTTGAGACCTAATAGAGTTCATTATTTTCAATTGTTACTGTGGTGAAGGTTTTCCAAACTCAATATTGTTTTTTCCAAAAAACGAGAAAAAATCATTTTGCGAACTTATTTCGACAAATATTAAAAGAACTACTATTCTCAGGAAAATAATCATTATGAACTTCTTTATCGTGTATTTAACAAGATTAAAATTGACCCCTAATATAATTCTTTACGTTCATAATTCTATTTGA
>NW_027105790.1:401344-401887 GCF_000696795.3 Halyomorpha halys
CTAAAATATACCAAAAACAACAAAGAACACGACAAGAATAAGATACAATAAGGTAAATTAAGGTGGGATACATATTATGTGAAAATTAAGTGGTTAAAACATTATGTATAACTAAAAGGAAGGGAGACATAAAATATTATTAATATAAAATAAATTTGAATAAAAAATGATAAGAATAATAAATTGTAACCAACATAAGAATAAAAATTCAAAATTAGGTAAAATATACATTTAAAAAAGTACAAGAGACGTATGTATAAAAAAATAAATAAATAAAAACAGAGAAGTAGATGTAGGAACACAAAATACACACTAACAGACTTTAATAGACACACTTTCTTTTTCATTCTCCGTCTGTTAGTGTTTTTAAATTTTGTGTTCCCATATCTACTTCTCTGTTGTTTATTCTTATACGTTTACTTTACTTTCATAACTATATATTTTACATAATTTTTAATTTTTATTCTTACGATTGTTACAATTTTTTATTCTTATCATTGTTTATTTTATATTATGTCTTCCTTCCTTTTATTTATATATTTT
>NW_027105790.1:401937-406774 GCF_000696795.3 Halyomorpha halys
TATTTTTTTAATTTTTTTAGAATCGTCAGAATCAACAAAAAATATGTATTACATTGATAAATGTATTTTTTATCATAATACTTGTTTTGTAAAATGCCGTATTTGATTTTAAAATTTCAGAACGTGATAACATTATGGCGTATCATTCATTGATTATTAATTTTTTTAAAAATAAGTATACTGCATTTTAAACGTGTCATATGTTGGCTAGTAAATTATAACAGAATACATTTTCAGTCAGGTAGGATACTTTATTTTAGAGCTCCAATGACTTAAAAACGTACATATTGTCATAATGTAGCTATAAGTTACAAACTTTAAATTAAAACTTATTGAGGTAGAATACAAAAAGAAATGTGATACAATCTTATCTATACGAAACAGTAAAAAATACAAAATTTCTTAACAGTCTGAGAAGATTGGGAGAATCTATTTATGGAAAACATATATATTGAATCCGAGACCATTTATCAAAATGTCAAGATTCTTTTATAATTACCAATAATGGAATGGACAATATTATTTTGTAGGATATTGTGAGATTCTTTCATATATTAATGTTTAATCAATTTATTTCTATGTGAGATTATAATGGCTTAAAATTTCTTCTTCATGAACCCTCTCCATCACCAACTGAGAACATTTTGAACTAGTTACCTTCATCTTATCAACCTTCGAAAAGGTCACTGTCACAAACACTAAGACAATACTTTTAAATGTTTCCTTTGAAACCGGTTTTTTTTTTTTGGATCAATTGAAATAAATAGGGTAGCAAAAACTCATATTTAAGAGTAATATTTGACTGTACAAAAAATATATATAAACTAAACAAAATATTGCACCATCTTTTCATTACTCAAGCTTCGATTCCAACAGCACACGGGTTACATAGAAAATTAGTATTTCACCGAACAAAAATACTATACTACTGCGTTATAGCAAGGTTATAAATAGATGAATGAGCTTGATTAATATCCACAGATCAAATTGCCCATATCGCGTTTCCAATGAATAGATGGGGCGTGGGTGTAAATCCATTCTGGATTGCCGTAAACATTAATAGTGATCCATCGACACCCCTGTAAACATGATCATGATAATCAATTAATAAATGTTTAATGAACAAATGAATCTCTAAAAAATAAATTACAATTCATTTAAAACATTGCGAAAACTTTAAACGCATGGATATGTCAATTTCAATAAAAAAGTTACTAATGCTTGAATAAAAGGTGACGAATAGTTGAAACTGTAAGAAGTGATATAAATGTAAAATACTGCTTTAGTTTTATTTATTGATTAATTAATCGCGGAGACTCACATATTTTTTTATGGGTTCAATGGGCAACGAAGTCTCATACCATTTACAAGAAAAATTATTTATTTCCATTGAAGAACAAAATTAATCATATTAAAAACTGCATATATATTTATATTTTATTGAAATAATAACATAAAAGAATCAATAGTTTTCATTTGGAATTTATTTAATGTCATAAAATTAGAAATTAAAGTTCTAAAGAATAAAGTAGTTTCAGACTCAGTATATTCTCACTTACGTCTTATCAAGGAACTAGTAATGTACATATAAAACTAGAAACGTGTTAATAAAACCATAATTGATAAAAAAAAAATCAAAAAATCAAAATTAATTACCACTTATAATAGTAGACAAATTGCATTGATTGCAAGTTACATTTAAATTAATGTATATAATCGTTAAATATAATAAATTGTTTAAATAAATGAATTCTATCTAATTTTAGTCTCAAAAGTATTTTTATTTTTTATAAGCCCAACGTTTTAGCCAACCCTCATGGATAATCTTAATACAATGTTAGAACCACATCATTTTAAATAAAAGAGCTTTATGTCGGCTATTCTGCCGAGGTCGTTTATTCCAGTCTGTATAATTTATCACAACGATGTGAATTAGATAAATTATAATAGAGAAGATTGACTGTGATAAAAAGTTTTAATTTTTAATTTAATGTGATGAATTAACAAAATTCCACTAATTGTGGGCTGAAGTTAATGACCTGAGCAGAAAAGCCGGTATAAAGCTGTTTTTTTGACATGACGTTGTTCTAAAATTGTATTGTAATTCTAAGGTTGTCTGAGGATGGCCGAATTGGCCGAAACGTTGGACTTATGAAGAAATAAAAATTGTTTTTAGACGTATAAAAAATTACAATTAAAAGCGAAATCAATAGACAATATACTACAAAATCCTATAAGTAAATCAATAAAACACACCGAAACATGTCAAGCCATATACAATATATATTGTAATATATATCATATATGTGTATATGTCATATATATATAATATGACATTATTATGTGTATATATATATCTTTAGAGACTCAAAAGAGTAGACACTATAAGAGGTTAAAAAAAATTATGGCTTTCATTTGTTGAATCATAAAATTGTTCATTTGATTTATATTCTATAAAACCTATTTATATTGCAGCAGAATGGTAATAAAATTATACAGTTCGTGGCACACCTTTAAATCACATCACTGCCTCAACTGTGCGGTTCATGTTACACCGGTATAACATATCATCCTAATTTAAAAAAAAAAAACCTTTCATATCGTAAAATGGAAGCAGTCGACGGCTCTTATAATGATTTCCTCTGTTCAACAGGTGCCTACTGGAAATGTGACAGAGTAGGCGGTCTTAAGCGCCTAAAATAACTCATTTAGCTGGCTTTTATGGAACCAGCATTATCGAATACCGATATACCTACAAATCCTTAAGTTATATTTTTATCTTGGTATTAGTTGCTTTTGTCAATAAATATTTCAATAAAGAAGACTTGAAGATTAATCACTGATTTAGTGACGGGAATTCGTGACATTAAGAAGCAACTAATTAATTTTTATAGGTAAGACTGATTATTATTACAACTTTTCATAATGATAAAACAAAAGTTTTAATGAATATCGGATTGCAATATACATAACCGACTTTCATTCATTTTATTAATTTATTTTTTAAGATGATTTCACCTCCTGCCCCACAGCATACTTTAATAATACCCCAGTTATTCCTGTCGAACAGATCCGTTACTTAGGACTACATTTGGGGCCTGTTTCATAATGAAAACTAATAGAATAGTATTAGTTCATAGTACAAGTGTGGTAATAATATTAATGCTTATTTTTTCATTATAGGGATGACTATTAAGGATATTGCAGGAATTAAAAAATACTAAAGTACAAGTTATTATTGTAGAAGTCTGTGTAATTGAATTAAAATAAATCTACAAGACTAATAGTATTATTTTGTACTTTATTATGAAACAGGGCCCAGGACAAACTACTGACATAGAATCATCACAGAAGACTGAAAAGACAGGAAACAGCTCGTCGATTCAGAATATTACAACATTTACTAGACAAATGGTCTAAGGAGTTGAGCTTTGGAGTTTCACTAAACCATCAAATTCCTCTTAAGTCCAATCTTTACACCCAAAATCCTTAATGTGTCACAAATAAAGTCATGTATCAGGACCTCAATGTTTCATATGTTGCCGATTTGGCTAGAACCAGATACCAATCCTTCCATAATAAACTTCCCAAACCAACTTGTTTCTGCCCTGGCTTCTCCTTTATTACCTAATAATCCTCCTAGGCATCTGAGAGATTGCCTCGAGATCTTCTCTTCAAGAAATGTTGTTAGAGTTCTATCAATGAGTAGATTCCCAACATGATTTTATAATGTCATTTTATCACTAACAACAAATTTACTTGTTGTATATATTTTTATACAGTTGTAAATAACAATAAATAAATTAGAAATAGGTACTTATATTAAATTTTTGTATTTTTGTTCAATATATCATTCTTCAAAATTTATTTTATTATATTTATTTATAATTCAATATGAGTTTTTGAGCTTCAATCGGAACCTTTAGTCACTGAGAGAGAACTGATATAGAATCTGGATCTTTAGATTACAGAAACAAATGAGAGTGACGAAATAAAAAATGTTATCATTTCACGAATATTTATAACATATTTATTGTTCATATTTGGGAAAATGAAGTTTTAACACAATGTCGACATTACTCTATGAGCAGCTAACTTTTGGCTCGGTCATATTGGCTAATGCTGTTCTGAGAGTGGGCGAAGCAACTACCTGTAATGTGGTTACAAGTTTCGTAGGGCACTGATGTTGAATTCGATTTCCCCTCACCCTCCGACCCGCTAATAGCCGGAATGACCTTTAAAGTTCCATATACACGCTTACCTAAATCATTCTGAAATTGCTCCCAATGTATTATTTAGCAAGAAGTTAAACATCCAAGGAGTTAAGCTTAACTTTCGTTTAAACTTGTACTCCAATTTACCTAGCCCCGCCAAGGAAACAAAGACACTCAGTACACGTTTTTGATCATGTATCCGTCAGAAAATTATCATCAAATCTATGATTATAAGTACTAAAACCAAAAAAATGTTTTTGGTACTCTAAATTAAAACTTTTTTTATATATATGTTTATTGGAATTTACAACTAGTAAATAAAAAAATCCAAGGTTGTGTTTTAAAGATTTTCGGAATCAAAACCTTAAAACCAAGGAAAAATAATAGACTTTCTATGAGATTATCATGTTACATTTCAAATGAAAGTTCATGAAATATGGTTTAAAATTAATTATAAATTATAACTCTAAAACGACCGGTTGTAAATCATTTTGCACTTTTGTGATTTAAAATAGGAGTAAATTAAATTTACACAGTTTAATACAGAAACTATTAAATAATAATTCATGTAAAAATTATATTTCTATCGTAATTGGTCAAGGTTTTAATCATAAGAAAAAAAA
>NW_027105790.1:408929-422472 GCF_000696795.3 Halyomorpha halys
TTAAGAATAGTCTGCTAATCCAAGTAAATTTGTAAGTTTGAGAATTATCTGAAAAAGGGACTTATTTAACTCAAGAAAAAAAAAATTAATATAATACGTCAACTTCGAGGCTGAAAGGGAACCGACATTTCACGTTTTAAATCTAGCCTTAAATGAGTCTAGGAGCTAGGATAGGTTAATTTCAAAACAACAATTTTGATCGTTGATTAAAATTAAAATTTTTCTTTTATTATTTTTGTAAAAATATTGTCACGCATACTTTTAAATCCAAGATTCCATAAGAAAAATATAATTCTTATAAATTACATATTTATTGTTCGTGTTGCCCAAAATAATTTGTAGGTTATGTTCGTGGACTGAAAAAGTTTAAATAATGTTTGTAGAGAGCAGTGACTGAACGGAAGCACAAGGACCCCAGGGTCCACTGTAGTCCCAGGTAAGGAGATTACTCCGGATCTTGTTGTCGGCCAACAACTAAAGCCGATTAGCTTTATTACTTAAATGCT
Organism: Halyomorpha halys; assembly: GCF_000696795.3. Lineage (NCBI taxonomy): Eukaryota > Metazoa > Arthropoda > Insecta > Hemiptera > Pentatomidae > Halyomorpha > Halyomorpha halys. Next base: position 409,436 of record NW_027105790.1, read on the forward strand.
ATTAGAAAGGCAATCCTTTAATAGAAGCAAAATTCATATTAAATCTTCTTATTATCTTTAAAAAAATACTTTTTTTTTTCAAAAGCATTATTATGATTTTATTTGTAACAATCTAGTTATTTAAATTTACAAATGTATTTACATAGAAATACATCTAGTAAATGTGATATTATATTAAAAAAATATGATACAGACGTGTAGGAAAAACACCAATTGGTACCACTCTAATAGAATTTTTACTCGAAAATGAAGCAACGTTAGATACTTGTGGGTTTGAGTGGTTAGGGAATTTATAATGGAAGGATTGATTTCTGGTTCGGGCTAGATCGGTTACATATGGTACATTGAGGTCCTTAAAGATGATTTCATTTCTGATAAGGAGTATTTAGGATTTTGGATTGTAAGGATTTGATACGAAAGGAATTCGAAGATTAAGTGTAGTCCCAGAGTTAAACTCATGTCCAAATAGGCCTTATGCCATGTAAATCATATTTTGTAATGGATTGGAAGTTTAGATCGTTTGTCTAGTAAGTGTTGTAATAGTCCAAATCAACTTGCAGTTTCCTGCTTTTCAGTGTTGTGTGAGGATTTCAAGCTAGTCGTTTGTCCCAAGGTAGTGGATCTGCTCGATGGGGTAAGAGCAACATTATCAAAGGATACAGTAGAGCAGTCAGTAGGTTTACGACGAAGGCTAAAGGTGATTTAATGGGATTTGTAGGGATTTATTTTGATCCTCCGATTTCTACACCATCCTTCAAGGCTTGTGATATGGGATTGAAGAGTTTGGGAAGCATTTAAAAAGTTATTATTAAGTTGAAAAGGATTTTCCGTCTCGCTTTACAAGTCGGTGCCTTCTGATGATCGTAATGTTGTAATATTTAATTATGAGTTTTAATTGTGTGAAGTTGAATTAAAAGAAATATTGATAAAACTAATTAATATATTGATAAAAAAGATTATAATGATGTTAATGTGTTAAAATTAATTTTGATTGTGGGAACTATTGCTGATGATATGGGTTGATTAAAGTGAGAGTCACCATTTTGTAGTTATGAGAAGGAAAATATGATTCGCTCACCTGTGAGATTCCCGTATGGGAAGGGTCACCTGATGTGAGCTTTGTTCCTGGTGTTCTTGATGGTCCTGGGTCCATGCTGGTATCTGCCAGTGCCACGTTCTATTACTTTTCTCTAGCCTGACATCTTCAATCCTCGGTGGCTTGTAAATAAGTGAAGCAGGCCAGAGCTTCCTGCAGAGTCATCAGGTTTAAACTGGTCAGGAATTAGACCCTGCCTTTTACAATAGATGGCACTGGTAATAATATATTCCTATAAATTCTAATGGTATATTCCTGGGTCTTTCACACAAATAAAGTGACTCCCCTTCTTATTTCCTCAAAACCTAAACTGAGAGGCATTTGGACTGAACACATGGTGAGGAAGTAATTGCATGGGATATCAGGTGTATAAACTCTGTTGACGGTAGGACACCACCCAGGGTATTAATTATTAATTAGAGATGATTTATTAACTTAAATTAGAATTCTGAATTTAACATTTTTTTCTTGCCCAAAAATATATAAAAATAGATGCCAATATTTAAATTGTTATTTAACAGTTCGAAATATTATTCCTTACATATTCAGGTTTGAGCCATTCAAAAGACATTATATAATTATAAATTAGTTTAATTATAAATAAGAGAGTTAATTTTTACTTCAGCGAATTTTACAATCCTTTGCTAAAGATATAATTTTGAAAAGCAATGTATAAGCTTTTATATACCGAATAAACTATGTTTACATAGACTATGTTCATAGTCCCTCCTTTGCATTTTCTCTTAAGGATTAACTATTGCTGATAGATGAGAAGAGTATCTTCTATGCAAATCCGGCAAGCATAGTAGACATTGTCTATTAATATAGATTACCAAGGGCCATCCGCCATTTTAGAAGCTTAGACTTAGGGAACTTTGCTGAGTTACAAGGAATGTTTCTTATAAAGTAGCCAAGAACTTATTATTAATATTAATAAACTGATAAATTCCAAAAAATGATAATAAACAATTTATAATACTGATGAACGATAATTAATATATGATTATTAAAACTTTTATAATAATGATAATTTCTAATATTTAACGATGTGGAAAATATATAAGCATAACATATATTAAACATTTATTTTTATTATTATTATATTTTTTTTATTTTGTAATATTACGTCATATACTAACAGACAATAATATTAAGGGATCATGGAGCACATCCATGCCGTTACATGATTATTACTATCGTATATTTACAACACACAAGGAATTTGAAGTAATAAAATCTTTATTTCCAAATGGCTGTTTTCTATGCACTGGGCTCTATATTCTCAATTATACGAAACGGACTACCACCATGTACAAATTTGTTAAAAAGATAATTCAGCGAAACCAATAATAAAAAATAAGAAATAGCTCGTAAAATTATTTTAAAATTGATATTCACAAAATATTTCCTTACAACCACCATTGTCTAACAGACTAGGTAAATACAAGGGGCTTACAATGAAAATAACTCCATACATATTATGTTTAAAATCCACATAGGAATATTATCTGATGAAAAAGTATAGAATCCATGCGTAGGGTTTCTTTTCTAACACAGGTCAAAGAAATACATTATAATTTTTTTTTACAAACAACTAAATCTACTAAATTAGAAACAAAAATCAGGGGAACATTAAAAAGTATAATAAACACCTAAAAGACCAGAAAAAAATCAAAACTTTTAAATAAAAAATGTATACAAATAGGCTTTATTCAAAAGTTTAAAAATGTACACTATAATAATTTAACTTATTAGTATAACTGTAATCTAACTTTTATAAATACTTACATAATGTATTTACTATAAAGTTATAATTACCCATATATTTTATACATAAAACATAATAAAGAAATATAAATTAATTGACATTAGTAAAACAAATTAATTTATAGTGTTTTAAAACTGTTGTTTTAGTCAATTCTAACAACTGCCTTTCTTGAGAGGATGAAATATTATTTTAATATTTATCCCGTATAATATTATTAGTAATATTTAATCCCGGTTTTTTAAAGAGGACACCGGGTTATTTACTATGAAATTTTGAATTACACACTAAATTCATTACAGATTTTTTAAGGTTTCACAGAAAAGATTTATACCGTTGTATTCTTGGAAAATTTTATTAAAATTGATACTAATGGTTAGTGTTATCGAAACATTTTTAAGAGATCGTTCGAAATTGCTTAGTGTAAGAAATATTAAAATAAATTATGGAGCAGAATGTTTGCATTTTATGGTAAATTTAATAAAATATTCAGAATCCATTTCAGGGACCAAAAAAGTGAAATTGAATTGAATGTATAAAAAGGTTTGTGTGAATAAATAAAAAGTTCGTTAAATTGCATAAAATGGGAGTGTTATTTGTTATTTGTTATTTTAAAGTTTGATATGTAAAAAAAAAATGTCAAACTAAAACAATTCATTAAATAATAACGTGAAATCATTTACTGAAAATTAAATTGTTTAAATGCCATCTGTGACCTCAACGAAATTCTTCTAATATTAAGGTGAAACTACCTTCCTACTACTGTAAAACATTAGTTTTGTGATATTTCTTTTGAACTGCTTTATACAGAACTAGTACACTAGCTAACCATTATATTACTGTCTCTACTTTACCGGAAAAACATTGTTTATGACAGATGTCAAAATGGGACCGCCACAAAAATGAAGGTCGACCACTCAGGCCGTCTTCGAACCGACGCCCCTGCGTCTTGTCACGAGCGAGGCAAAGTTGGCACTTTAACTGGCTCAGCTACAAACGGCCCAAAAAACTGCAATACCTTCTCACATAACTGTCATTGATGAATCAGTCCTTCTATGGTTAATACTTTGCTGGAACTTTTCTTTGATTACAGTACAATTAAATAAAACATCATAATATGATTCTTTACGCTTTATACCAGGCAACGAAGGGGTATCTTCGTCTTTCAGTGCGGTTTTTTCTATTCAACGGTGTTGTTGACCTTCCAGCAGGCGTGCTGGAGTATTTAGCCAGCCACTTGGAGATTTTCAATTATATTCAACCGGTGGTTGAACTTTCACATTCATCTTCTTTTCCTATTCGTTCAACAACCCCTTCTACCCACGCTAGAGAATTGAACTTCTTTTTTTTATAATTACTTTAATAATTAGTTTTTCTGTGGAAATAACGAAAAACTTTCTTTCGAACAATTTAAATATAAATACTAACTAATGAAGGTGTGTAGATACGCGTGGGCTCCTTGAACTCACAAGTCTGACTCACAGCTACAACGAAACAGAAAATAACTTTCTGCCAAAGCCGGGTTCCAACCCGGAGTTAATACCACTGAGCTAACCCCCCAAATTCCTTTTTTATAATGAAAAAAATACTTATTATTATGTTTCTGTATGAGTCCTCAAAAATAAACCACCCAACAGCAAAGGGAATGCACGATTTCGGCCGATTAGGTGAGCTTATTTGAATGATAATTTGGCAAAATTACAACTGTAAGGGTATAGTAATGTAATCTTGCAGACATTATTTCTTGTTGTAATAGAATAAAAATATATAACTTACGAAAGCATAAAATTAACTCTTCACATCACGAGAACCAACAATTGTTACAAGTTATAACAAAGTGAAGAAACAATGGATTGATAAAAACAATTGTAAGAGTCTTTTAGATGGTTGTAAAGGATTATCCTATCACTTCTAAAACATTTTTTTGTACTTTTCTTGTAAGTTGTTTCGTTGAAAGATACCACTTTGTAGTGATTAACTGATAAAATAATAGTAAACCAATACCACTATCCAATCTACTAAAAAGCAGTGGTCTATTCTCGTCTCTAGTGGCACAATCTTACATCATTTTAAGGTATTGGGTTTTAATTTTTCTTTTATTTAGAATAGACAATTTCAAAAATTACTGAATAATATTTATTTTTATTAAATAAATCAAATGGTATCGTTTTTTAGTCTCAACACTCTTTATTATATTAATAGTCCAACGTTTCGGCTAAATCGGCCATCTTCAAGAACAATCTAAACATTTAACAGTTTATTATATATTCATTTGTAACAATTATAACAACAACATTATTACTAATAATATAACATACCTTCTAATATAAATTCTCACCTCACATCAAAACTTTAAAAATGTTTTGCAGACTATTCTTCCCAGGTCATTAATTAAATGATTTAAGTCAAAATCACCCTATGAAAAAGTTAACTAATAGAAAGTCATAATAATTATTAATAAGATTACATAAGCTTATGTTTGATCACCTATTTTTTTAAAACTTCGATAATTTTTAAAACTTTTAATTTTCGATTAATCAACACTATCATTATCATATTATCAAACTAATTTATAATCTCGATACACTCAGGTCGGGCTTGGTATTAATTTAATTCAAATTGTATTTTGGTCCCAATTTGTATTTATTCCAATTATTAAAAATCTCATCAAAATTAATTGTAAATACTAACAAACTTTCTTCTCATATTTTTCATAAATTTATTTTACTTAAAATCTCTGCATAATGTTGGTTTAAATTCCTTGTACCTGTTTTAAAATTAACTGTATAATTGATGTTCTCTGACATATAGATTGACTCAAGTATTTTTCGTGTGGACATATTGTTTTCTTTATGTACAATTATTGTGTTATCAAAATCAAAATTGTGTTGGTTTTTAGTTGCATGCTGTACTAATGATGTTTTATTAGGATCCTTTTCCTTATTTCTTGTATCATTTCTGTGTTGATATATTCTATCCCCCAACATTTACTTTCTTTCACCTATATTGATAGCTGGGGAATTTATGCACGAAATTTTATATATCAATCCCGATTGACTTTTTATTTCGATTTTGAAAAATAAAAAGAATACAGGTACTAAAAAGCTGTGGTATATTCTCGTCTCTAGTGGCACAATCTTACATAATTTTAGCAATACATCATCAAGTATTGGTATTTATTTTTTTTTTCTGTTTTGTTTCATTTAGAATAGATAATATTAAAAATTACTGAATAATATTTATTTTTAGTAAAAATAAAATCTTTTAATGCTCTTTACGAATGTAGACTAATTTTATTGAACTACGTCCTCAGATCAATTCACTAGATAAAGCATTGATAAATTCATATTATTTTTTAATGGCATAATGGGACAGAAAATCGTTCTGAGTTAAGGGATAAGCATTCTTATCACAACAAATGTGATTGCTTATCGCATTATAATTGACATAAAGTGTGAAATAACATATTAAAGTTATTTTGTTTTCCTCTCATATCTCTATAGTAACTGCTGGATCAATAGAAAACAACATTCATGAAATAGAGCCATCAAACGTCAACTATAAAGAGGTCATTATTATGAGGATGCTTTCGAGGCCTTATCTCTCTTCCATTCATTTGTGTTTGTGTACTCTCTGTCGTGTCACAGCATACAATTCTTGTTTTAATGAAAATATAAACATTTTACAAGGGGACAATTGTCTATTTATTCCACTACCTAGAAAAATATTTTCTATATAATAGCATAATTTTATTAATAAATAGTTATAGTTCTACTTCGGCAATTAGTCATTGCAGCCACTAGATTATGATGATGATGAATGATCTCATAAATCGAAACAAGAGTAGAAGAGAGAGAAATATTTCTAGCAAAAAGGAAAAATGGTGCAATATTTAGGTTTCATCTCCGTAGAGTTTCCTGGATGAAAAGGTCGATCAAGCATCTCATTTGACTGAAAGAAATGATACTTCTAGGTTGATGAGAATAAGTCCGTTTCTTGAATGTTTCGGAAGTCTGAATAGAAAAAATAATAATGAAATAGGAAAAGTAATTTCAAAGAGAAATATAATAATTCTCAAACCAGAAAAAAAAATTTTAAAAAGTAATATCTTATTTATTAAATAAATTAAATGGTATCCTTTTTTAGTCTCAACACTCCTTATTAAATTAATAGTCTGACGTTTCGGCCAAATCGGCCATCCTCAAGGACAATCTAAACATTTAACAACAAACTCAATTTTGATTTTAATAAAACCATAATTTTACATAAAGAAAACAATATGTTCAAAAGAAAAATACTTGAGTCAATTTAAATGTCAGAGAACATAAATTCTAAAGTTAATTTTATAACAGGTACAAGGAATTTAAACCAAAATTAAGCAGAGATTTTAAGTAAAATAAATTTATGAAAAATATGAGAAAAAATTTTATTACTACTTACAATTAATTTTGATGTGATTTTTAATAATTGGAATAAATACAAATTGAGACCAAAATGCAATTTAAATTAAATTAATAACAAGCCAGACCTGTGTGTATGGAAGGTTATAAATTAGTTTGTTTATATGATAGTGATAGTGTTAATTAATCGAAAAATAAAATTTTTAAAAATTGTTGTCTCGTATCCAATCTTTACAATCCAAAATCTTTCATAAAATCCTCAATGCTCCTTATTTTGTTACTAATAAAAGCATCCATAAAGACGTAAATGTTCCGATAATAATTCCGATATCATTCCTTCCATTATAAACTCCCTAACCACCCAAACCCACTAATTTGAAGTAAAAGAAAATGGCCTCGTGACCTTATATTGTAAAATGTTTTTAGAGTTCTACTACTGAGTAGTTTCTCTACATGCTGCATCATATCATTATCATTATGTCATTATGATTAAATTTAATTGTTGTATTTTTTATACAGTTGTAAATATCAATAAATAAATAAAAAAGTTTGAAAAGAATAGGTAACTAAACATAGCTTAGATAAACTGTTCTTGTTATAATTGTTATAAATGAATGTATAATAAGTTGTTAAATGTTTAGATTGTCCTTGAAGCTGGCCGATTTGGCCGAAACGTTGGACTATTAGTGTAATAAAGAGTGTTGAGATTAAAAAAGGATACCATTTCATTTATTTAATAAATAAATATTAGTCTCAAGAAATTGAAAATAATTATCTTTAAAGTAATATCTTATATTAAACATACAAAGAATTTTGAAACGATCATTTTTAATTTGTAGAAAATTTTAAGTCTGCATATGGTTAAATCACAGGGGAAAGAATTCATTTTCCACCCCATCCCCTTCTCCCAATCTCACCCAAAGTCCATTTTTAAGATAGTCACACTTAAATGAATCCAACAGTGAAGGCCTATCATTTAAATAAATTTCAGAAAAAAGTTCTTGCACAGTGAAGAAATCATCGGCAAAAATCATCTGAATAGAGAAAAAACAAATAATCCATAGCAAGTTACAAATAATGCGTGACAGGTAACAAAAAAAAATAAAACAAATAACTCTTGACAGGTAATCAAACTTAAATTATTTCATTACATTATATGAAAAAGGGAAGAAACAATTACACTTTGCATATTCATGAAATTATTACATTCTCAATAACAATGAGAAAAATTGTAATTTACAAATCTTGAGAATGGGTTCTAGATAAAACGTCGAATTTAATTTAATCAGGTAACAAACCCTTGACAGTCGACCTAATAGGCTTCTTATTTAATTAATAAGTTTATTATTATTTAATTTTTATTTTATCCATAAGTGTAAAAACCTTACAAACCGTTATACATCTGATTTTATTATAAACCAGGCTTATTTTTTTTAATATTGTATAATTTGTATAGTGGTATTCAAGTCCCACAGAATCTCTTGAAGCTATATATATTCATGACCCTCCGTATGTAATGCCTTAATAAAGGTTTCGTTTAAATGCACACCTTTAGTTAATTAATTGTTCGCTTAACAATTTTTTTTTATTAACTCCTTTTTAACACTTTCCTTTGCTAAGAAAGTAAAAGTTCCTAAGAAATTCTTATAAATTTAGAGCGTGATCACAAAACGCAAATAGCCCGAAAAGCTGATGACATTTATTTATTAAGATGTTCCTAAGAATTTTTTATAAATATGGTCCTTAAAGGTTTACATTATTAGACGTTAGGTATGCTACAAAATTTTACTTGTTTATTGAATTATATTTTATTTAATGTCATGATTGTATATTCCTATAGGGAATTAAAAATCACAAAGATAACTGAAGACACAACTTATCTTTTTTATAGTTAATTTAAAGTTTTTATGTACATAAATTGGAACGAACAAAAAAACAAAAATTGTATAAATATAATAATTTTATATTACTTGGACTTTTGTTCCTATTAAAAAATAATAACAAATCAATAATAATTAATCACGATCCAATTAATCAATCGAGCCCTTAATCATCCATCGTATAGAAGGGCTTAAGCCAAAATAAAGCAGTTCTAATTTTTGGAAAATTAATGAGCACCCTGTAATACCTTTCCATTAGGCAGACAGGTTTTCCCCAATTTCCCCCAAAGTCTTAATTCGTTTTTTTTTTTTAATTTTCCGGTGAAGATTTCCATTGGCATTCTTGTAGTACAAGAGCCGTGGGAGGAAAAGGCCGTCATTTCACCCAAATCTTTTTATTACTTTAATAAAACTATTTATAATTCCTAGTAAAAAATGATGAGTCATGGTTAGGCAGTATAGGAATCCAATAAGTCTTAACCGAAAAAAAAACATTCTTTTTTATAACAAAAAAATTATGTCGGGCAGATCAACAGCTTTTCATATCCATTTGGTTGGATTGGTTTTCGTAAGATCAGCTAATTAAAATATGTATTTGAAACTCCTACAACTAATTTTTCATAGCCTCTTAAACCCTTTAATTTTCTAAATTTCATCATAGACTTTCTAATGGTACTTAATTACTCCAGCTGCACGGTGTGGTTTTCGTACAAAAGTACGAAACGTATAAAACCGTAGTGCCCCCAAGTCAGTAACGTCTTTTTTAAATGTGATAGCGCACACACTTAGCCACCACTAGCTTTAAATATTCTTTGCCTTTAACATCACGCGGTTAAGAGATCTGTTGGAATACTTTCTAAGTCCTACTTATCTTGCGATAAGCGGGGGAGAAACGTTTTTCGAAGTTCCACGATAACGTGTAAATATTATCCATGAGGATAGTGGTATATTTGTATAAATTATGATATATTATCTTTTTACATTTTATAGTAAAATTTGCACTTTTTAAAACTTTTATTTATAAATAGATTATGAATAACTGCTACTTTATGTAGTTTGTGCGCATGATCGATTTCATTTTTCTAAAATAAAAAAAAAATGTTTTAACAAAAATAAATTTTCATACACAGCTGTGAAAGGATAACAATAACGATATAAGCTTAGCAAATCATATCACTAATCGTTGTAAAAAATTAAGTCTACTAACCAACTAAGCAGTCTTGACGCAATCCTCCCACATATGCTTTGGTCTTTAATTTGCATGTTTACCCGACAACTATTCCCAAACTCCAACTTATGAATGGATACAGGATAGAAGTCAACACCAGGGAAAGAACCCTAATACTAATCCCTATAATCTCCAAAAGTTTTTTTAAACTTGATAACTCTATCACAGGTTGCGTAATTTACCCTAATATCATTAATTAATTGTGTTTTTGTTCTCACATTATGTGTTAATAATTTTTTGGTTTTAGGTATAACAATCTAAAAAAAATTAATTTATTATTAATTTGATATATTATGACAATTAAAATTTATACAGAATTACTTGCAACAGATAAAACCTCTCGTGAACAATATTCCCAGCAACAAGTCCTCATATGTGTAATTTGAATATATTTTTGAAATTTTATTTTAGGCTATATTACTAGTTTGGACAGAAAAAGAATGAGTTAGCGGGAAAATTTACAAGGCTACAAAAGGCTGAATTGTGGAAACTGCACCTGGTAAATATTATTCAAATTATAAAGCATTGTGGTGAATAAGATGTGTCTGTACGGTTGTGGAGTTAGTGACGAATGGATCCCTAAAATGTGAATAAACACTAAACCGAAATGTAAACGCCCAAACAGTAGATTGAAACGAAGAGGATTGTTTTAAGACTGATTTAATTGGTTGGGATTTGGAGAAGCTTCATTAGACAGATGTCTGGACAAAACATTCGGTGGTATCGGCATTGAATCTTCGGGTTTGCTAAGATTTTATTATTGCAATGTTACTGGTTGGATTATGGTGACTAATTGGTTTTAAAGTTCTGTCAGCTTTTCTTTTCAAACTATCTAATTGCTATCCGATATATGTTAAATTTAATTACTATTTTTTTAAGAAATATTTATTTATAAATCAATACTCTATCGATTATTTAAAATTGAATAAATATATTATCAGAATCATTACTAAAGCTACTCAATATATTTATTGTCATGATATAATCTCACGATTTCTTTAATAAAATATGATATTCCAAAATAAAAATCATCTGAAGAAAGTTTAACAGACTCAAATTCATCATTCATATATTTATTTATAAACCATCAGAAATGAATCTCAAGATAATATAATTTTTTTAACAATTTTTTATTTGTTTAAATAAAAAACTTATATTAAAAGTACTTGAAAGAATGCACAATTTTATTAATATTTATCTCTTTGACAGACATTTTCTATTCGAGGGTCTATTACTTTAAATACAAAGGATATCTCTTTTGATAAATAATCTTTTAAAATTACTTTGAAGTCATAAAACTTGATTAATCTTGGGATAACCTAGTTTTTATTTTACTTTCTTGTTCCTGTGAAGAATTAATAACGTGATAGAGTAGATGTAGTCCACTTTCCACTAAGTAAATTGAAATGATGTCTTTGTCACTATATTTTTTTTCTCAGTAATTAGCATTAAATGAAAGGTTATTAGCCTGTCCCTATTAAAGCATACTTTATGATTACCTTAATGGATTAGAGCACTACGGAATATAACAAAGGATTATCTTATCGCGTGGATGCTCATACTCTGATAATTAATTTAACAGAATGGATCCGAAACTCTTTTTTTATCAAAAAATTACAGTTTGGATAAATAAAAAAATAATTTAAAGTCTGGAAGTCTAGAATATTTTTCAAACCTTAAATGAGGATCGCGAAAATATTGGAAGATTATTGGTTTTAGGGATATCATCAAATAAGTGAATAATTTATTCCTTGGATACTGAAAAACTAAGAAAAATAAATATCCGTAAAAAATGGAATTTAATATGAAAAAATATTCTGGCTGATCCAGACGTATCCTTAATACAGAAGCTAAAAAAAAAAAGCAAACTGCTTGTGTAAAAGATTCGAGCCAAAGAGTAAACCGAAATAGAAATTGGAAAATAAAAAAAAAATACAAAGTAGCTGTATTTACGCAGGTAAATATTTTATGTTTTTATTGGGTGGAAGATTGAATAATATTATTTTTATACATAGAATATTCGGACCGGAATAGAAATAGGGGTGATTTGACTCGGTAGTTTATACTACTCCAACAGCATAATTCCTTGGTCCTTTTCCGGTATTTATTGCATACAAGCTGGCATCGAACGGTTGCAATAATTGAGTTGAGGAGCTTTCTAGCAAAGGAATCACTAAAACGTCAATTAACACAAAACCAAACAAGTGTTAAAAGAGAAGTCGGTGGAAGGATTGTGTAAATTTAGGACCTTGCTGACTCAGGTTTCGACGGAGATCAGTGGAGAGAAAAATACAGTATGTGGGCGAATAGCAGTATGGACTTAGGGAAAGCTAAACCTTGAATTATACAAAAATCAAATAGTTATTAATAGCAAAAAACTATAAAAATTAATAAAAACATAGTTAAATGCTCTTTTTAATTGGGAACAAGAGAAAAGGTTTTTTATTTATTTAATAGCTGTATCGTGCAATACAGCTTATAATATCATATCATATAAAACAAGTTTGTGGTAGGGAGTAGCTCAGTTGTAAGGTACTATTTTACCAACTTCAAGGTTGGGTTCGAATCCAGCTGTGGCAGATAATTATTTTCTCACTGTCGTGGGTCAACTGAGAGGGTTCTGGAAACGTCCTGGGTCGACCCAGCCTCATAAAGTGGGTACTCTGGG
>NW_027105790.1:423487-428450 GCF_000696795.3 Halyomorpha halys
GACGATTTTTAATCTGCTCCATAAAGACAGGCTATGACTTTAATCACGTATTTAAATTATTGTTGGATTCAGTATAGCAACCCCTAAAAATTCATAAAGTTGATCGTTAATACTAATAATCAACCAATACAAGTAGGTATAATATTGGGGTATTCTGCACGGATGTTGAATATTGAAATATTCCAATATAATTTTATCGAAATATCAATATTTTGTTTTAATAATTTAATATCCATTTAGATATTCAACATTGTTGTTCATATCGATATCAAAGATAGCAACAATATTCTGATATTATTCTATCGAAATTACGATTTAAATATCAAAGTTTATAGTTCTCAATATGATGGAAAATGAATATTTTTCCTATTGTTATATATCGAGGTTTTAACATTCCGATAACAATATGGTAAATGTCGTTATTTGATTTAGCCACACACTGCGAGGGTACCTGTTCTCCCACACACCCCTGTCAACACACACAGGGGCACTGTTAGTTATGGGAAATAAGGTTCTGAAAAGATAACGCCTCTACGAACGAGAGGGAAGTCTGGCAAGGAAATGGAAGACGAAGAAACAGAAGTAAGAAGACAAAAGAGAGGGCAAGATGCATTTTGTCGAGAAGAGGTCATGAGAAGGGTTCTTCAGAAATGGAATTCCACGGCAACAACACTCAAGTTAATACACCTCACTGCATGAATCATCCAAATCAGCAGCTATAAGTATATATTAGGCAATAAGTAATAATGTAATAATCATATTTTATAGTAACCGTTTATCCGAATCATTTAAATCATTTTAATGACAACATTTATCAATAAATTGTAAATAAATGCTTATTTCCTTTATTTAGTTTACAATACACTATTATATAACACAATACCACCCCTTATTATATTATATAGTTAATGGTAGCAACATTTTATAAATATAAAAGTATTTAATTGGTATACTGGTAAACACACAAAAAGCCTCTGGAAAAGAATCCAATTATAATAATAGTTTTGTAGGACTCAATATCAATTAATTAATTGACTTATTTTTGGATAATGTCCTTCAGCGATTATCCTGGCATCCCGACTAAATCCCGAGACAGTACATAGCAGTAGATATATTTTTCTCTCACATTTTAGATTATTGGAGATGGGAAAATAAATTGACAATATCAACTCTATTTTACATACAAGTAGAATTAAAACCCCATTAAATTGGGTCTGTTTGAGTAATATTTGATTGCTTTATCATATTCTGTTATTATATTTATTCTTTATAATGTTATGAAATATAATTATTACAATAAATATTTTTTTTTATTGTTATACTCAATTTTTTTCTTTATAATTTACTTAATAATGGGATGGATAACAGTCCGTCTAACAGTAAACTCCCGTTTTTTACAAATTATACAACTGTTAATTTATTTGTACTACTCGTTGCTCAAAAGTATAACTGTAATTTACATATATCCTGTAGTTCAGGTTTTTTTTTATTTTTTACACTATAGTGTAATAAATATAAATATGTTGTGATTCATTTTCTTTTCTAACTGTTTTGGCTTTAAGTTTTCAACACGCCTTCTAGTTCGAAGTTTTTTTTTTGAACTGTTCTAGATTTAATTTTTCGATTCGCAGAGTACTACCACCAATGGGTTGTTTCTCTACACACCTGAATCACATCATCATGATATCGCATTAAATTTACTGGATGTATTTTGCTAAAAATAAAAAAATAAAATATTACCCCGTGATCACTAAAAACCTTTTTATATAATATAGAGAGTTTTCAATTCGCTGAGAGAGTAAAATACAATATTACACGGTGATCACTAAAAACCTTTTTATATAATATCATGATTCTTCAATTTGCTGAGATATTAAAATAAAGTATTATATGGTGATCACTAAAAACTTGTATATATAATAGAGAGATAACTATTATTTTTTTTATTAATTAGTTTATTTGAATTTTTAAGATCTAAAATTTGTTTTAGTATGGTCCAACATAAATAGTTTTCAAATTTTAAATGGGTAGTTATCGTTTTTTATTATTTAATTAGTACAGGTATGAATTATGATTTAATAACAAACAATATATTATTTCAAGAAAAAAAAATTATGTTTGAATAGCCCAGTTTAAAATACTCTTAGTCTAAATAATCGCCAATCAAGTGTGCTTTAAGACAAAGGTTCATTTTTTAAAATGTTTTATGTATTACCTGATTTTCAGTACAATATTATTTTACACACCAGAATTAGAATTTTGTTTTAATTATAATTCCTATTCATATTAGAAGATAACAGACACTTGACAAAGAAATATACTGTTTGTATTTTGTCTATGAATCTAGGTTTTCATTAGCTAGGAAGTACTATTTAGTTTACATAGTCTTAAGTTTTATAAATTAAACAAAAAAAATGTTAAAATGAAAACTTGTTTATAGTCTTCTATTTTATTTTGGAACAGACATTTTGACTGACTCTCCTGTTAGTGTTAACTCCGAAATTCCAATTGAAGAAATTTATCAGGTATTGTCGATATGAATATGCATTTTGGCATTTCTTATTTTCCTAGCCACCGATTTAACTTTTCTAAAAGAGACAACTTTGATTTGTTTTTTACACGAGTGAACAAAGTTAGCTGGGTTTTGAGTGGTCTTCCATGGGAATCGCTCGTGTTGGTGGTTGGTGTTAAAGTGTGGGAGTTGATGGAAGTCTAAAACTGAAATGGAACTTCCTGTTAAGTTGAGTTAAGCCACCTTAACTCGTGGGGAGTCGGGAACATTGTGATAGTCATGGTAAAGAATATAAATTGTTGTACTTGATATTTATCTCTTGTTCATTTATTTTTTATATGATATTTTAACACCGTATCATGCATATAAATATTTTAAATCATATTTGCATACTTTGTTTAAAAACTTTTTAAGATAATTAACAAGTGCCTACTTCTTTATTGCCGATTTTCTTATCTAATTCATTTTCTGTAGCACTTTATTCAAATCTCAATAACTTATTTTTTAATATTATTATAAAATTAATTCCTGTTCTTAGTATTCTTTTATTAATATTTATTTTTTTATAATTGTTTTGCCAAATTGATATTATAAATTTAATGTCTAATATACGATATATGACTCGTAGTTTGAGATAATATTTTATAGTTAATTTTTATTTTATTTTTATTATTGGTTCAATATATTGATTGATTGATCAATACATTATATTGATAAATAATGTTCAGTCACCTGTAAAATACATTTTAAGTTGGGATTATATCTGGATTTTCGCCCACTGACTTCATGGAATTCTTTTCGCTGGATTATTTATCTTAACAGTAGAATGTTTAATGGCTGTAAGCCAGTTTCCACTACTAACTATTTATAATTTTTTAGTGATTAATGTTAAGAAGTACTAATCCACTTCGAGAATATATTCACAACGATCCTTGGTACACACATATCCGCGGTTCGTTACGTTGAACGTACCCTTTTGCTACTCTATTTCCATACTATATCTTTAATTTAGTGCATATAACTTTAAAAAAAAGGATAAGTGATAATTTCGAGTTTCGATGATCATCTTTGGGTAAAAAAAAATTATTGTTAGATCAAAAGACAGGTTAGGAGAATTTTTTTTTTTTTTTAATTAAATTTTAGGATTCTACGTTAACTTAAATTCTCAAATTTTGAGTTAGAGTTTAAAATATTTTTAAAATTAATTACAAAGGTTTATTCTTGAAAAAACTAAATCAATATACACACGTTAGGTTTTATTTTTAGCAAATAAGACTCACAGAAGACTGGAAACATAGTTTCCAAAAAAACTACACATCGATTTCGACTATTACAACCCTTACTAGACAAATGGTATAAACTTCCAATTCATTACAAAAGACTGCATGACTATAATAAGGCCAAGCTCAACTTACGAAGTTGAGCTTCGGGGCTCCACTAAACCTTCTAATCCCTCTCGTATCCAATCCTTGAAATTCATAATCCTTCGTAAAATCCTCAATGCTGCTTACTCTGTCACAAATAACATCATACAAAAAGACCTTAATGTTCCATATGTAACCGATCTAGCCCAGACCAGATATCATTCCTTTCATTATACTACCTAACCATCCAAAACCAGTAGCTTCTAACCTTGCATCCCCTTCAATTCCTGACAACCATCCGAAGAAGATGGCCTCGAGACCAGATCATGTAAAAACGCCTTTAGAGTGCTACCAATGGGTAGTTTCTCTACACCCCTGTATCACTACATAATAACATACATCAAATTTACTAAATGTATTACTAATTAACTATTAATGTATTGGTATTTTCTAAATTATGTGCAGTTGTAAATTCCAATAAAGATAAAAAAAAATACTTTAGATTTTATCATTTTCATTATGTTTTGTGATCCTAAGAAAATGTCACTATTGTTTAATTTTATTCTACAAACGCAATCAACATTTAATTTTTTCATAGTAAATAATTTTTTTTTATTATGTGTTAAAATCGCCTTTCAGAAGAAAAAAACAGTTAAAACGTTTTTATTAAATTTTTATCTAACCTCTATTAGTTGCACGAGAGTAAATTTAATAGATATTCAGCAAGTTTTAAACATTAAATAAGGTGGAAATGTTTTCTTGTTTGCTGGAAGCTGTAAACTCCACAACAATCAACTGGAAGTATTTGATGCGCGCTATGAAGGGAAGTGCCACACTGCTGACTTTTCATTAAACAACTTTTCGTTAAACTCGCTCCAAACTTAGTTTTAACTTCCTCTTTGCGACTGTACAGTTTTAGCGCTATACTTGTCAAGAGCCTGTCGCCCTCAGGAACCTGTAAATTCCCACCGTGGCGACTAGCCTCCAGTAGTATTTACCTCTCGTCTCTTTTACTGACGAAAATGAATTCATTTACCCAGCTCATAAAATACAGTTTAATTTACTTCTAAAGACTCGTCTTATTATT
>NW_027105790.1:428504-432420 GCF_000696795.3 Halyomorpha halys
TTGTACAGACCAAAAAGGATTGTAAAAAGAAGCTGTAGGGGTGAAAAAAATTGTTTATTATATCCTATTATTGTATATCTTTTTTTTATGATTATACCATGTATGTGTAATATAAATATGTCCGATTACGGATTGATAAGTATGCTGTGTGAGATGGCAACCTAATGTATTTAGGCAGCATAGATGAATAAATAAAGTATTTCTCTCTCGTATATCTTAATAAGAATAAAAAACTAAACTAGAATTATTTCTAAGAAATTTTAACAATTTTCTCAGGCTTGACTTAAGGGCTAGTGGTAATTGAATATAAACACTTTCGTTTTATCTAATTTAGTTTTCAACACAATCTTTGACCTTTTAACGCTACTGAATACCACGTACTCAGATTATAATTATTTAGTATAAAAAGAAAGAAAGTATTTTTTAATCATTAAATATTCAGAGATGAAAAATCTAACATTTAAATCATTCCATGACGGACAATACACCAAAGTATTCAAGAACTTTATTGAATTTTTTTAATGAAATGTTTCAATAAGACAAACTTAATTAAAAATGATTGATTTAATTAAAAAATATTTTATCTTTCAATAAATGCTTTTTCTTTGGGTTTATTAAAATATTTTGCTATATTACATATTCATGTTTTAATACCCTTACAACGTTCCCGGTTTTTAACGAGATTCCTGTATATTTATGGAGTTGGGAATTTTACTATTGCAATAAGGATTGCGGTTTTATTTCTTGTTTCTCACTGCTCCGGCTAGCTTGTAGTATTTTCCTCTCGTATCTTTTACTGGTAAAATAAAATACAATTTTCCCAGTTCATAGAAAACAATTTCATCTTTTCTTCGAAGCAGGATGTTTAAAAAAGATATGCAATATATTTCTCGATTTATTATTTTTCATTGAATTCTACTATAACTTGCCTTTGAACAATGTATATACGATTATGCAATTTTCAGCCTTTAGTTTGTTCTTCGTCTTCTTTTTCGCCATAGCTAAAGGGTGGTTATAAGCTTGAAGGGTGGTACACCAATTGAACTTTTCTATCAGTTTGCAAAATCATGGAAATACAGAGAAATCATAGCGATTTCCTTCATTAGTTAACTTCTTAGTGTCTCAACGCTAGTGCAGTTCGCGGTAATATGGCCAATAGTTTCTGACACGCTGATTTTGAAATGTGGAAACAATACCGTATTTCGAAACATTAAAAAAGTCAATCCGTTTTCAACATAGGTGAATAGATTACATATCTAAAATATTTGACTATAATATAATCGGAAATATTTCAATTTTCATTCTTGTTACGAGTCTACCAATCATCAGAAAACCAATCATATTTAATTTTTTAAGATGTACTGTCGCCATTGGATTTTAATCGAGTCTGGCTATTCCCACCTCCTACATACTTTATCATTATTCGTTCCTTTCTTGTTGATAGAATATTCTAAGAAAACCACAATAGATTCTATTCATACCTCTATTCCCTGTCTGCTGACATCCCAACCAATCCTAACACAATCCTCACCACGTATGCCGATGACACATGTGTGCTCGCAGTTAATAATAATCCACTAATTGTATCCCAAACTCTCCAATGTCATATCACAGCCTTCAAAGAATGGTGTCGTAATTGGAGGATTATTATAGATTCCAACAAATCACCTTTACCCTTAGTCGTAAACATCCCGACTGTCCTACAGATTCATTTAATACTGTTGCTCTTACCCCTGTCGAACAAAACTGCTACCTTGGATTACACCTGAACCAATTATTAAACTGGAATCCTCACACAATACTGAAAATACAGAAAACTGCACGCCAATTCGACTATTACAGCACTTACTAGACAAACGGTCTAAACTTCCAAATCATTATAAAAGACTAATCCACATGAATGTAATAAGGACAAACTGGACACATGGAGTTGAGCTTTGGGGCTCTACTAAACCTTCTAATTTCTAACGTATCCAATCCTTACAATCCAAAATCCTTCGTAAAATCCTCAATGCTCTTTACTTTTACATAAATAAAATCATTTATAAAGGCCTTAATAAAACCTTAACCAATCTAGCTCGAACCAGATATCACTCCTTCCATTATAAACTTCCTAACCACCCAAACCCACTAGTTTCTAACCTTGCATCATCTTCAATTTCTGACAATCCTCCGAGGCGCCTAAAAAGAGGCCAACGAGTCCTGCTAATGTAAAATGTTATTACAGTGCTACCAATGGGTAGTTTCTCTACACGCCGTAACACTTCATTTCAACTGAGATCAAATTTACTGAATGTATTATATAATATACAGTTGTAAATTTCAATAAAGATATTAAAAAAAAATTGTCACCATTAATTTCGATTTTCCAATTATTTTTTCCCTCTGTAAGACAGCTATATAAAAAAAAAAAATGTCCAGGGAGGTAAAAAAATAATAGGGAAAATTAAAAATGGGTTTTTGTTGTATAAAAAAAATTTTTTGGTCATCTGTTAAAGACAATAATTTACATTTTTAATGACAAACCAAACCCCAATATAATATTAATAAATTAGAACTACCCATTTATTTGTTTTGGTTTTTTATTTTACTTTTTTGCCTTGTTTCTTGGGCTATATTGTATTTACCTGGCATACATTTTATATCCAGACTTTAAAATGACTGACGTGCATTTTCCACTAGAGGTCAATGGCTACATTATTTGGCCAAACATGTGTGTGAAATATGTCACCTTTATTTTCACTGGGTCCCGGACTATTAGGAATTGCGAAAGCCAGTAATCCATGAGGACTCTCTTCACTTCTGAACGTGTCCGGGAGGTGTTGCAGAACTTCCACAAGATAGATCTGTCCTGGGTCATCACCCACCGCCAGTTTCACTGTGTAATTACGTTCCGGGTTTAAATTTATATAATTTTTAATTAGAAAATCAAATCAGTGCCTTAAAGTTTTTGAAAAGGAATTATTGGGTAACATATTTGGACTGTAAAAGAAAGAATAAACCGAAGAATATGCAGAATTTACGTTCTTCTTTTCTTTTTTTATTTTTTGTGTTATAATTTCATCTTGTGAGATTGTGACATGTCGTACATCGACCAACTTACTCGCTATAATTGTCTGTTTGAAAAGTCAAGTAAGTGAGGACAACCACGGAGGACAAAAGTGGAGGGTTGAGATGCCGAGGCACGATTCCACATTTGATTGTCGAATATTTCCCACACAAATGTCGCAAATGGACAATTAGAGTTCTGGCAACGGTCAGATTCTCCACTCAAGTAGAGCGTTTGCTGCGTTTGCACTGACTCATTACCAGTGATGCGGCGAGAGGGATGCGCTGGGATCTTTTGTTTTCTGCTCTACCCCTCACACGTGGGGGATAGAGTGAACTCAGGGATCCTCAGGTCGATTGATATATTATTTTATCATTATGGTATTTTATTTATTTATTTTTCATACACATAGTTTGATTATGTTCATTTTGTTTATTCTTCTGTTTGTATATATTTTAAGAGTTTTTTTTTCCATTCATTTATTTATTTTATTTTAGTATGTATGAGCACTAGTCACCTATTGCCGACAACTGTGTGGCAGATTGTAATATCTATCAATAAATAAAAAATATTTAAAAAAAAAAAATATTTCCCGAATGTAATGAATTGACGGGATGCATAATTTACGTAGGGGGTTCCTGATCCTAGAGTCAAGCTACAGCTAAAATAAATCTCTTGTCATGGTATTTGAGGAACATCTCTTCTTTTCTCCCAGTATTTTAATGGTAATTAAAATTTTCTTAAGTTATATGAAAACTATTTGTGGTATTAGCGTAACTAATCAACGGAATAATCTAAGGATGACAAACCAGTCCTCCCTAACTTTCTAGAGACACTTAACTACATGCTAAAATAACATTTTTTTTT
>NW_027105790.1:434370-437303 GCF_000696795.3 Halyomorpha halys
TTATCAGACAGCTATATTACTTCCTCCGAATATTTCCCTTTCTCCTAGATACACGCACCCTCGCCATTTCTAAAGAAAATTAAAATGGAATGTATTATTTCAAAACAACATTACATAATCTAAAATTTAGAAATAATATAAAAAATCGTGTATCAACCCAGACTGTTGATTAGATTGAGCACAAAGGATAAGGATTTGTGTTTGCTTAACACTTAATAAATTTGTCCGAAGGAAAGAAGCATAAAAATAAATCTTTTTATGTTTACTGTATGTCGGACAAAGGTATATTTACTAGAAGAGCAACAATAAGGAATCTAATATCAAAAGGACATTACAGACCATCTATATTGTTCAGACTTTTTTTTTGCGCTTCAAAAAGGTAATAAAAGAAAGCTATTGTAAGATTTTCGGGATGTATAATTTAAAAGCTATTAGCTTAACGAGGCTAATTGTTTTATGATGAAACTTCTTTTTTTATCTTCTTCAACGAAGTCGCTATAGAAATTCACAAAATGTTTGACGACCACGGACGGTTTAACTTATCGTGAGTTTATTTAATTATTAGAAATGTTTATTTGTTTTTAATTCATTACCGTTAAAATTCACCTAGATCGTTATTAGACATTACAAACGTGTTTTTTATAATAATCTCGGTGTGAAGATAGGCTTGAATTTTGTCTCTCTTACTATGTACTGCCTTGAGATTTGATCGGGATTCCAGGATAATCGCTGAAGGCAATTATCCAAAAATAAGTTAATTAATTAACTACATATTGAGTCCTAAAAAACTATTATTATGATTGGATTATTTTCAAAAGGCGTTTTGTGTGTTTACCAGTTTACCAATTAAATACCTTTATATTTAAAAAATGTTGTTACTATTAATTATATAATATAATAAGGGGTGGTATATTGGGTTATATAATAGTATATAAACTACATAAAGAGACTAAGTATTTATTTAAAAATTATTTCTATGATTGAAATGATTGTAATGGTTCAGATAAATGGTTGCCATAAAATATCGATTATTACATTATTACTTATTGTTTAATTTATACTTATTGCTGCTGATTCATGCCATGGGATGTAGTTCCGATGGTGTCGTCTTGTTCATAAGAGATATCCAGGTCACATGGCCCTTCTCACGACTTCGTCTAGTCGAAGTGCATCTTGCCCCTCTTCGCTCTTGTTTCTTCTGCTGTTCTCTCATGCCTGGTCCTCTCTCGTCTCAATCTTCCCCTTCACTGCCCTTTTTCCTGGCCTAGTTGTCCTGTCCCTTTTCTTCCACTTCCCTTTTGGGGCATTACCCTATTTTTGAATCTCATTTCTCATTGGCCGTAGGTGACAGAATACTCCCGAGGTAGGCGTCCCCCTCCCCAAGCCCGAGAGTGGGTGAGAAAGTTTTGACATGTCCAGGAAGGATCTGCACCTGCTTAATTGGATTCTGATCCTTCGTCAAAACTGCCTGTCAAAACCTGTCGTTTTTGTTGTAACACTTAAAGGTTAGTAAATCTAATTTTCTCAGGGGACTCAGGTTATCTGTGTGTCCATATCCGGGGACGCAGTAAAATATTCTTTGAAAGATACCCTAACCAGACGTAAGGATAGATGGTGAAAAACCTTAATAAACGACATATTGTTGTTCTAATAATGGCTAATGTCTCGATACATAGCACTCTCTAACTTCAATTTTTAGTACGAAAGTTGACTTCCTCCACTATATACTCGAAGATTTACGTTAGAATTACTGTAGATCTTTGGCCAACTTGTTCACCATCATTGAAAGGACAGTTCTATCCTCTTATCGAGAAATAAATAACTCGGGAGAGGTTTCGCTTTGAGTATTTTGCTCATATTGGGAAATAAACGACTATATTTTCCTATTATTTCATCTGTTTTGTTTATACTTTTGTCTATTTTCCGTTAACCCTATGATCTTGTTATTGGCTTTTGTTTATGTTACTCCCTCTTTTACCTCCTCAGCTATACTCAATTCAGTTTCCTGCCTCCTGATAAGACTGAGTATTTCTCTCACCAGTACACTCCTGACGGGACATCTTTTTTTCTCATTTGATCATTTTTCTCACCTAGACACCTCCTGCGTTTCCTTAAATCATCAGCCGAGGCAAGAAAGTCTTGGATCTTTTATAAAATCAGGATTCTTCAGCCACTGATTTTTGTCATAATCACATCCAATTATATAGGAAAAATATGATAAATTGTCTAGCATGAGATAAATACGCGGGACGCCTCTTAGGGGGAAAAAATTATGACACTTGCCGGGTTCAGTGACCTAGGTTGTATCAGTCACGTAAATAGTTTTATTTTATCTAGATAATACCACTATTGAATTTTCTATTATATTAAATATTTCAGATAAGTTATATTGTATAAAAATATAAAATAATATTGTATATTATATATTAAATTTAATCTATACTCATCAAATTACAATTTATGTTCGTAATTTACATTTCATGTACATGTTTATTTGTATTTATTTGATATATGTAAAATATCATATATTGATTTTTTTCTGATGAGGCGTCTATTCGTAAGTTGAAACTAATAAACGTAATTTTTATGAATTAAAAAAAAAGTCTAATTTACATATACTTGTGCAACATCTTTGTTAGTGTGTGAAACATTTTTATGATGGATTCTTTCCAGATCCCCGATATAGCCATCCGTGCATATTATTTATTCCTCTGGAAATGTGATTGAAGAATGAGCTGTCTGAAACATATTTTAAACGAATTTTAAGGTTATATTAAACCAAAAATTTGATCTTTGGTGGCAAAAGCATTTAAGTTGAAGTTTTTAAAATTATGTTCTTAAACTTGTTCCTGTATTCTCGGTTATTATCTATTGGATTATAGAAAAAAAATACATTTATATATAAACCAGTATCAAAAGAAAAAAAAAAATAT
>NW_027105790.1:437353-437692 GCF_000696795.3 Halyomorpha halys
ATATTTAGATGTTTTAACAATTGTTTACTATTAAGTACAAAAATCTGCTTCATTGATAACCATAAAACTAGTAAGACAAATTGATTTAGAAAAAATAATGTTTTATACCGAAATCAAGAATAACAAATAAAAAGCTGGAATTAAATATTAATTTTTTGTTTTGATTATTTTTGCTTATTTTGTATCGCTTTTCTTCTTTTGTTCCAATAACTTGGTACCATACGATGTTACACAATAAATATCAACATTTCCTGTGCGTGACGTTGCTGTAACTTACTAATAGCGCTCTAGCATGACTCGCTCCTGTTATTGTTCGGCTAAGTATGTCAGGTCAGATTA
>NW_027105790.1:438178-442138 GCF_000696795.3 Halyomorpha halys
TCTTCTCCTTTAGAAATGTTTTTGGAGTTCTATCAATGGGTAGATTCTCCACATGTTTTTATCATGTCATAATATTACTTACAGCAAATTTACTTGATGTGTATATATGTATACTGTTGTAAATATCAATAAATAAATTATTAAAAAAATATTTATTTTGTGTGTTATCATAGCTAAAGTCACAAAATAATTCTCTCAGTAAAAGACTGTTTTTTTTTTTTGTTTTTTTTTTTTAGTGAAATCTGAACTAAATTTTTCCGCATTATTCTTTTATCAACTGGTTTTAATATTCATTATTTTGTTAGGATTGTTAAAATAGTCTTCTTGTTAGAATAATAATGGAACCGATTGTAAGTGAAATCAGTTTTGAATATTTCACTATGAGTTATTTAATATTATTTTATACAACAAAATCTCACAGCTAAAACGTTAGTTGATCTTTGATCTCAATTGTAGTGTGGAAACTGAACCAAAACAAAAATTGAAAAATAACTTTTCTTAGGTCTAGAATAATATATTCAATAACGTGAAGGATCACTAGTGCTATGAATGGTATTATGGTTTATATAATGAAACGATATAAAAAAAAAAAAAAAAAACCTGAAAGATAGAGAGGCTTTTCAGCGAGAGGGCTGGGTTAGCAAGATAGGATGTGTGACTCACATTAATTACTGGAATCGACCCCTGCGACAAAATTAATTAATACAGGACCATAATATATGGAGCGCATTACTGCTGGAGTTTTAGTCTGAATTATATTTCATTGTTTTAATTTATAAATGTTGTCACCGTGTATAAGTGAGAATGCTTTTTCACTACCAATCGATGATATCGTTCTCCTCGCTTCGTTGGGTAAATTTTGTTTTGAAACTTTATCCCGACAATACCGTGTGTCCATATAGTTGGCCAAACACTGAAAATAAATGGTATTCTCCCCCCCCCCTCAGTCTAGTCATATACTTTATCACATAATTTAAAATTGTTACGGAAGTAAAATATATCAACTAAACCATTAGCTTTATCTGCCCGATTCAGTTGAAATTTCGTAAGTAATTGGTATTAGAATCATGGAATCTAATTCACGTTCTTATTAAGTTTTAAACAACAAGAACTTTATTATTATTTTTCTTTTTTTGCTTTTGCAAATAAATAAATACACACACACACACATGTATATAAATTTTTTTCTTTTTTTTCTCCTCTGTTGTAAATCGTATAAAAGAAGCATATATTTTAAATAATTTGTGTATAATCCATGCAAAAAGCATATTATATGCATATAGTCTTAGTACAAAATTATTACAATGTTGTTATAATATGTACAATGCAATAGAGAGAGAAATGCAACATAAAATATAATAAAAGGAACATAACACGAAACAAGGAGAACAGAAAAAATAAATAAAATACAACCGAAAAGAAAGAAAACAAATAAAAATTACATAATATGTGAAATGGCATAATTTTTATAATAGTAATTAAAAAAATGACATAAGTTTTTTTATTTTTTTTTATTGGTTATCGCTCCACACATTAATATTTCAGATCTAAGTTGTCGGTGAACAGTTTATGTTGTTTATTTTGTTTGTTATACAACATTTCTTCCGGTAGAGACCATGAGTCCCCTTGCAGTATGATTTCAACAAATTATATGTTTTTTTTCGTATATGTAACAGTCGTTTAATATGTGTTGAAAAGTTTGTGGAGAAGTTTAAATAGTTTTTTTTTATTCTCTCTTTATTTTTTTTTAGTCCATACAGTAGCCTAGGATCCGTGCTACTATTAATGAAAATTCAAAGTGTCATTAAAGAAAAAAATTGTAAAAATATATCAGCGAGCGTCTCACTTACGTGCTATTTGTTTTTTACATTAACATTTCTAATAGTTTTTGTAATATATTTTCTTCTATTCTTGTCATACAATGACCAGTTCTAAACAGAGAATGTTTTACAAATACAAAAAAAAAAATTTAATCATTTGAAAAACAGTTCCTTCAGTATATTTCCAAAATAAATGAAAGTATTTTATTTTTTAAAAAATTATAAACAGTATTCAGTTTCTCTTCGACAATATTTTTAGCCATTTTTGTCAAACATATTTGGTTTTGTTCAGTTGTAAACTATCAGAATAGAAAAATTATCTATAATTCTATATGATATAATTTAATTATATTAGATTTATATTATACATTCAATTATAATTATATTAATTTTATATAATTCAAAATGACCTTTAATTATTTATCTTTTTCTCTTAGCGAATTAAAAAAAATATTTATGAATTAGGCAAGTGGTGAAAATTAAACCTTCATCTCACAGATACAACCCTACAGCAATGAAATTACGTTAATTTAAGGGCGAGAAGCGCTAATCATATTACTATTTCAAATATTTATGTTAAAAATTGAAAAACAATACAGATAATGCATGAATCGATTATTTTGACCTACAATATAATATATAAAATATTTTCTGTCTCGTTATAGTCTTAATTAATTTCTTCCTTGTTCAAGAACCCAACGTAGGTGGTAACAATAGACCGGGCTTGTACAACACAAAGCCTTCGTTGACAAAAAATTCTGAAAGGAAGGGACCCAAATAGAAAACAATAGGATGGGATTTGCCCTCTAAAGTTACCGAAAATGTTTTTATTTTAAAAAAGAAATTAGTAAAATATCGTGTAAAACAACTATTAAAAACTAAAAATGTTATGAGCTTTTGAAAAAAGTTTTTATAGATAATTAAAAAATTAGGATTAGATTATGGAGTGCAAGTTAACAACAATCGGTCAACACCCAAAAACATACAAGGGTCTGGTTTCATAATTAAAGCTAATAGTATTAGTTCAGAAATATTTTAATAATCGTATTAAGAACTGTTAACATATAAACTATTAAGTTCCAATTAAATATTTTTTCACAAGATTTGGAAAATTAATACTACAATTTAAAATTATAAACAAATCTTATTATAAAATATAATTTCATGATAATTATTTATGACTAATAGCACTTAGTTCAAAAATATAAATATATCAATTAAATCCTTGTCAAATTTGGCATATCAATTCCTGTCTTAATTAATACTTGGTATTTAATAATATTTATAATTAATTTTATAAATAATATTTGGTATCTGTTGGGGAGGGGAGGGGGGTATTCCTGCAAGTAAGTGGGTTTAGTGGCCCTTTTTACGAACCCCTGGTGGCTACTTTGAAGTTATCAAGATGAGAGTTTCAAAATTCATTTCTCGTTTCCGCGAATTGAGAATGTTTGATGCTCGGTAATGAGAATTTGAAGTTTAATAGCTTGCTTAAGTCCTAGTCAGATAATTAGGTATTCAAGAACAATAGCATTTTAAAATGTTATAATGGGGAACAAAATCGTAAAATTACAAAAAATTAATTTTTTAAAAGAACGGTTACTAGTGGTGATGAGAATCATTAACATACGAACCTGAAAATTATTACTGAACTGAAATTCTTTAGACACACAGTTATCAAAAATTTTCTAGTATCAAACTTTTGAAAACCTATTGTTTTATAAGCAACATTTAAAATAATTATGAATTAATTTATGAAATCAGTGTACTATGAGGTTGTAACCTTTCATTTTTAAAAGGTTTTACCGGACAAAGAACATTTCATGAATTCATAGAGAAGATTAAATAAAAACTGATATAGTAACAGACGCTTTCAGTGATAATAGAAAATAAATTTGACTAAAGGAAATTTATTTGTTTTTTTTTATATTATCATAAACAGAAAAGAAAAAAATACATTTTTTTTTTTTTACTATCTAAATATTTTATTTATTGATAGATATTACAATCTGCCACACAGTTGTGGGCAATAGGTTCATAGATATTGATGAATGATCTCATACATACTAAAATAAAATAAAATAAATTAAATAAATGAATAAAAAAAAACTCTTAAAATATATATAAAAACAAAATAATA
>NW_027105790.1:442908-445164 GCF_000696795.3 Halyomorpha halys
AGAACCACTGCGAACTCGAAAGGAACGATCTGAGAGGTAGGAGCGGAGGGTAAGGTATAAGGTTTGGGGTAATATGGATTTGATCTTAAAAGTAATCCGGAATGCCAGACTCGGTCAAAATCTTGCGCTATGTCCAGAAAGGCACCCGAGCAGTATTCTTTCTTTTCAAGAGCTGAAGAGATATAGTCAACGACTCTGAGGCCTTGTTGAACTGTGGTGTGCCTAGGGCGGAATCCAAATTGATGTTCGGGAAAACTATGTGATTCAACGAAGGATAGGATCCGTTAATGAGGATTTTTTCAAACATTTTTGAGAGGATTGGATGTAGGCTGATTAAGGAAGCAGGATTAGGAGGCTTTCCTGATTTTGGAAAGGTAATTATAATGGAATGTTTGCAAAGGATAGGGAAGTGGGTTGTTCTTAGGATACAATTATAGAGATATGTAAGGAATATTATAGCTTTGGGAGGAAGTTGGCGAAGGATTTGAGTACTCAGAAGATCATAACCTGGAGATTTACGAGGAGTTAGCATCCTTAGTATATATTTGACCTCAGAAGGGGTGACTGCTCTAGGAGGTAAAGAAAGTGGGATTGGTGACGATAGGTATTCTTCAATTGTTTGGGTTAGGTCAGTATGAAGTTCAGGTTGAGGAGTGAATATATGAGAAATGTGAATGGCTAGTTCTTCGGCTTTATCTTTGTCGGATGCTGCCCATGTGCTATCATTTCGTCAGAGGGAGTGGGAAATATATTTGGATTTTAGGATTCTTTGTGATCATGTTCCAGAGGGAATTGTCATGAGTTGAAAGAGAAGAGAGGTAGGAATAGAAGGACTCGGATCGATGGTTGGACAATTCTCATGTTTGATTATATTGATTCTCAGTTTACAGTAGTCGTTATATGTGCGACGATCAAAAGGATGTCTTGTGCGTTGCCATAATGTTCTGTACTGGCGCTGGGTTAAAAACACATTAAAC
This sequence comes from Halyomorpha halys, assembly GCF_000696795.3. Taxonomy (NCBI): domain Eukaryota; kingdom Metazoa; phylum Arthropoda; class Insecta; order Hemiptera; family Pentatomidae; genus Halyomorpha; species Halyomorpha halys. The sequence continues at coordinate 443,886 of NW_027105790.1, forward strand.
ACAAAAAAATATCGATAAGACTCATCCGTTATGATGAAATATTTTAGTATTACTATAATCGACATTTTTTTGGGAATCATTCATATATAAAAAATATATTAATTAAATTATAAAACATCAAGGGTTTCAAATATTTCCTCTTTAATCATTTTGATAACAGTTATAAAAAATTTTAGCGTATATCTTTACATTCTTACGAAAACACTGGTATACCCTGACTGATGTTTAGAAGAGTTAGTAGAGGAAGGCTTTCCTTGAAAATGTTGGGAAAAGAAAGTGTGTGCTACAATCAGAGAACTTCCACTTCAGGAACGATTGTTTGTTTAGAGTTTTGTTGAAAGGTGTTGGTGAGCAGAGCTTCTTCGCCAAAGACAATGTTTTCCTCTTGACTGTGAATGATATGGTTCACTGTTCTTATGAGTATTTTCGAAAAAAACAAAACAATTAGGTCATAAATAGTTTAAAATATAGTTTACTATATGTTCATTTGTTTACTTATTCTTTTATATTGTACATTACATAGTAATTTTATTAATTAAGCTTGCAAATATAACATATGCGCGGTGTGTTTTTTTTTCCGCCTATCTCTTAAATATTATTATTTCACCATTTTTTTTTATAGTTATTTTTTTTTATTTCACTTAACCAATACGAGAACCTTTTATCTGACAGAATGAGTAACTCCATAAAATTATTCTTAGTATATTCAATATTGATTTTATAACAATTTAGCGTTAAATAAATGGTTATTGGGGGATATAAATTTTACTTAACTGTAATATTTTTATACTTCTGTCATCATTAAAAAAAAAAAAGTTGTAACAACTTCCTACAAGAATTATTAATAAATGTTCTTTACTGAAAACTAAAGAGAAATGCTTTGCCTTTCACAGGAAAGTGTAAAGTTTTGGAGTTCTCCAGCAGAATGTAAATATTGTTTATAAGTGAAAATGAGTATTTATTTTATGTTATTTAAATTTTTTATATTTATTTTAATTTTCTTTGTGTTGAATATATAATTCATTTTTTTTTTATTATTATTTCATCAGTTTTGTTTTATTATAGTTTTGACATAGATTCATGTATGGGTGTGAAGTCTAGGGAGCGGCATCCTTTACGAAAAGGAAAACAAATTAAAACCTAAATTAAATTAAAATGCTGTGGATGCTCCTTGGTTGGTAAGGACTACATACCCAGTTACCTACAGTTAAAGCAGCAGTGACCCACAACTTGGGAAACCCAACCACAACCCGAATACTGAAGCCCAAGCTGTTGCAGG
>NW_027105790.1:446249-446574 GCF_000696795.3 Halyomorpha halys
TATTTCTTTATTATTATTATTTTAATTTGTTTTTAATGTTATCATATTCATTTTTGTTTCTTCCTTTTCCTGCTTATTTTTTAATATTCTATTATATCTGTATATATTGTATAAATGAATATTTGATCATTAACACTTAGTCCCCTTAATTTGTGGCAGATTGTAATAATTATTTTAATAAAATAAAAAATAAATAAATAGTGATGATGACACAAAAATGGGTTAAAATGTAGGATAGGTATCCATATAATTATTTAAAATTAATATTAATATCATAAATAATAAGTTTCATTAATATCATAAATAATAACTGTTGATTACATTT
>NW_027105790.1:446624-455769 GCF_000696795.3 Halyomorpha halys
ATTATTTAAAATTAATATTAATATCATAAATAATAAGTTTCATTAATATCATAAATAATAACTGTTGATTACATTTACACGTTCCTGGTTTCACTATAGGCCAAGTTTACGGAAACTTACATCACCCCGTTGCGAGCCCTTTACGACCTATATTAGCAAAGGGCTCTTATTACAGCAATTAGAACTATTACTAAAATAGGGCTTAAGTAATTTTCCTGGAAATTGTAGGATAATGAAAAGGCCGAGGGAACTAAGCTACCAGGGGCTACTAACCATTACTGTAGGTGGAAGCTGATAAGCCTGCAATGAAGTTTAACCAAGTAACTATAAACCCATTAGTGTTACACGATCAAGCCGACCAAATATGTTTTGAATTTCGTAAGTTGCTTACTAAACTAAAATGTTAATGTATAATTATGTGTTAGGTGTAATGTAAGTTATAATGGCTATATTTAAATGCGTCGTTATTTTAAATGTAACATAAGTACGTTTATGCTCACATCGAGATATTGACGGTTTTGAGTTGGATTAAATCTAAAAATATCGACAACAAATAGCATAGTAGAATAATATTTTGGGGTTTCGAAGGGTGTCAAATTTATCATGCCTATCAACATAGGTAATATTATGTGAAAAAAATATATATTTTTTTTTTATAGAAATGGACTTACGCCAATTTCTCAATAAACGGCCAAAATAAATAAAACTAAATTTAAATGTACATCTCGACAAACGCCTGACATGGAATCCTCATACAAGACTAAAAAGACAGGAAATTGCTCAACGATTCTGACTATTACAACATTTACTAGACAAATGGTCTAAATTGCCAATCCATTAGAAAAGACTGATCTACATGACTATTATAAGGCCTATCTGGACATACGGAGTTGAGCTTTACAGTCCAAAATCCTTAATGCTCCTTACTTTGTCACAAATTAAGTCATTCATCAGGACCTCAATGTTCCATTTGTTGCCGATTTGGCCAGAACCAGATACCATTCCTTCCATCATAAACTTCTCAACCACCCAAATCCACTTGTTTCTAACCTAACTTCTCCTTCATTACCTAATAATCCTCCTAGGCGTCTGAAAAGAGGATGGCCACGAGATCTTCTCCTCTAGAAATGTTATTGGAGTTCTATCAGTGGGTAGATTCTCCACATGTTTGTATTATGTCACTATGTCACCTACAGCAAATTTACTTGTTGTATATATTATAACCGCAAATTTTGACTTATCCTTAGTTATATGTTTATCGTTTATAGTTTCCACGCTCAGCGGAGAAGGGGGTGAGTTAAAGGAAAATAATAAAAAACCTAAATAAATATAATCTCAAAAGGTAAAAAATTACTCCTTAGGCGCTACGTTATTTTTTTTCTTGGAAATAACGAAAACCCGGAAGCATTATGCCCACAATATAGCTAAAATATACCACTATATAAACATTTGTTGAATTATGACACTGGCGAATACCTTTACATGTAGATAACAGAAAACCTAGGGGTGTTACCTACCCACCTGTTGAATTATCGTAGTATTCCGTGAACAATAACAAAAAAAAAATAAGTAAATTAACAAGTTGAAAGCAGAGAAAGAACAGCAGAACTATATGTACAAACGTTTAATAATACTAAGAAATCTATATACAGAGAATGAAAAAGGAAAAAAAAAAGAATTCTTATCAATTAATAAAACAATTAAAACTTATAGGTTGACTTAACCTTAACTTAATGCTTAAACTTTTTTTTTTTTTTTATGATTTATTTATTGTAATTTACAACTGTACAAAATAATACAACAGGTAAATATGTAGTATGTTTCATATACACTTGAAAATCTTGGGAAGGAACCACCCATTGGTGGTACTTCAAACATTAATTTAAACTAGAAGGTCCCCCGGCATCTTCTTTTCAGACGCCTCGGAGGATTATCAGGGATTGTTAAGGATGAAAGATTAAGAATTAATGGGTTAGGATGGTTAAGGAGTTTGGAATAAAAAGACGCATATCTGTTTTGGGTCAAATCTGCAACGAATGGGATGTTAAGGTCTTATGCTTAAACTTAATAACTATATTTACATTATTATTCTCTTATCCAGGACATAATGGAGAAAATGCACTATATCCCCACTTCTAGTGTTAATGACCGTCCATTGAAGTTGAACACCATAATTTTGAAAAACAAAACATATATGACAACATTTCTCATATGGTGATATTCATAGGAAAGAGGACCTTTAAACTATTACCACTTCACATTTAACAATTGTAACGTGTTCCGAAATCAAAGTGTCACCTTCACTAAACCAAAACCCACTCGTATGAACATACGTGTTCCAAAATCAAAAACTGTCGCCTTCACGAAAAAACAAAACCCACTTGTCTAAAACATATCACTCGTGTTTTGTTTTCACCATTACAACCGTAACACCCCTTGTCTACGCAGATATCGCCAGTGCTTTGATTTCACCATGACAATCGTAACAATATGTGTATACAGTTGTAAATAACAATAAATAAATTATTAAAAAAAAAAAGATTTAAATGAAGCTGTAGCTCAGAAACCTCAATGGAAAAAAAAATCGAATAATCTTCTGAATTTACAATTCATCCAAAGTTACATTTTTAAGTTCTATTCCAGATCATCTTAAACGCCTCAAAGAAAGTAAGATTGAGCTTTGAGAGGTGAATATTGTGAAAAGGCCGTGATTTTGAAGAGGTCTGAAACAACTTATCTTAAGATCTAGAAACTCCAATCAGTTGGTTCACCTATTTTTATATTGAAATAGGGGTTCCCTGATTTTCATTATTCTTTCTTGGAGTTGCATTGTGTGGGATCTTAGTTCCGATCTTGCGAAAACACATTTAAAATATGTACCAACTATAACCAAGTCTTTATTGACTTTTTCCATTCATTAGCGAATATCCACCTAGGCAGTGTATACCTAGCATAAAGCACATACAGCAGGTGTTTACCTGGATTCGGTGCAATATGGAGACTTAGATTGCTCACTACATTTAATGTTCACCAGGTAAGCGATCATAATCTTGTGTGAATGCCTGGCAATCAGAGCGGTTTATGGGTGTGGTTTTTTAACCTTGAGGGTGGTAAAATATATTTTTCTACTGTCATTTTTTTTTTCGACTTTCGAAGAATAGCGATATTTTGGATTTGGAACAATGATATTTTTTGGTATACTCTACATTGTCCTAGATTTTTTTTTAGGTATATCTGATATGAACTTTAAATCCTAAAGCTACAAGTTCTTTGTAGATGGCTTCTGCTGCTGAAGAGGCGTGTACGTCCCTCATTATTAACCTTAAAGACCAATCTTCTTAAAATCGCTTTATTACAAAGCAAATAATAATAGTACTTAGAGTAGAACCGGATTACTGTTTACAGCTTCACTCTTTCTTTAGTATCAACCAATTTTCTATAAAGAAAGAATTGATTCCTTAAAAAAAAAAAAAAAAATGAATATTTCAGAGAAACGAGAATGTTTCTACTTAAAACTGCATGCGCAGATCACAGTATATTATATAAATCAAATATATACTATTTAGTTTCATTGATTTTGAGAATATATGTTACATATTCTAATATTACTTTTTACTTTTCGTTCCACACACATCGTAGCAATGTGGCCCTGGGAGGCGGCTCTCTACAGTTCGCGTGTCCCGAAGAGATAGGACAAGTGCTACTGGGTCAGATCGATATCCAGGTAGCCGAGGTCGATGTGTTTGCCAGTCACCATGAGAACTTAGGGCCAGGTCAGGGAAATTGATTCGGTACGTTGGCCTGACCGTGGTTCTTCTAGGGTACGTTGCGCCTGCCTTCAGTACCGAATTTGTAAGCTCAAGTGAAAATGAAAAGTGAAAAGCTCTACTTAAAATCTAGAAAAGTAGGAATACCTTAACAGTATTTTGAATTGGATTCGTTGAATATTCTATGATATATACAGAAAAGAAGATAATGCAAGCTCTAGAGAAGATGCTCCTGAGTAGTGACCTTATCTATTGCTGACATAAATATTTATTTTTATACTTTTATACTTAATTAGAATTTAATTAAATGCCCGAAATTTATAATTCGATTTCATGCTATGGAGTACTTTTGTGTATTGATTTTTTTTTCTTTCAATTTTTTAACTTGTACTAATACTAATTCAGTTAGTATTATTCGAGAGTATTCAGCTATTCTCACAACAGAACTATTGCAACGAAATGTCGGAATATTTGAAAGACTAAACGTAATATTTTTACAACACACTATTTTAAAGATAATTTTCAAACGGTAAATTACTTACTACTAGTATTTTGTATAAAATAAGTGTGTCCGTAATACGAGGCTGTGGTATTGTAACTTTCTTGGAAGACTACTCTACGAAAACTGAATTTTGATCATATTAAGTATACAAAAAGAAATTTGATTATTTACCCATAATGTGTTTAGTATAATGCAGTGAAAAATCTAAAAATCAATTATGTTTACATTAGATATAAAATGTAAAAAAAGAATGTTACTACTTCTATACTTAAACAATTATGTCTTACATTAATTATATACTTAAAACACATAAAGTGTAACCGCGGTTGGCAGGAATAGGGGCTGGTACGTCTTCCAGAAAGTTTTATCAGGGGGTGGCATAACCCTGCTATCTTACGCACACGAAGGGAAGGTTAAAGTTGAGGTTAATGGAAACAACTGCCATTTCAATTTAAACTGAAACAGAACGCGACCTGTGATTGGTTTGCACTCTTCCCATACTCCTCTGCCGCCCCCTGGAATGCACATAAGGCCCGCTTTTTGGCTTCAATTTTCCACCACCATTTCCTTTCCATTATACTCCTATCTACAATATTTCCATTTGGGATCTGTTATCTATTGAAAGTGTATTCTATCATATTCCTTTTAATTCCAAGTTTTTTATAAAATTGGATTTGACCGGTATCGTTATTTTTCGGCCAAAAGAAATACATATGAATATATATTTAAAATTCACAAGGAGAATAAAGTGCTGGATCATGGACAGTTTAGAAACTCGTTTTGTTCAGTTTCTGGTTAGAATTTGAACTTTCCTATGAAAAAGTGTCAAACTAACAAAAAGTAGTGTATGAATTTTTGTTTCATAAAGGGTGGTAAACTTGATTAAAATAATAAAATAAAACTTAATCACGAAAAATTGGATAATACCACATATAGGTGAAATTATAATTCTTGGTTTGATTAATAACAGGGAAGTGGTTCTAATATTGACTCTATTATTCTCTTATGTTAGTTAAGGGCGAGTCATGAATAAGTTTTGTATTTCATAACTTTCTTGAATCAGAATTATTACAATAAATTAAACAAACAAGAGTACTCTATGAATTTGGGATCACCGATCTCAATAAACCATTTTTGGTGTTCCTTGGTCAAAAATATTAGACATATCTCCGACAATATTTTGTGTATCAGTCAAGCAGCGTATTTTCGAGATCAACTTTTTTTTTTGTTTTCAATAATATTATTAGAAATAATTAATCAGACTTAATCAACATCAGATTCACGTACTAAGCATGAACTCGTTAATTACATATTTAGTTATTTTTATTTACAAACTATTTTGTTTAGTTTCATTTTTTTTTAATTACATACTATTTTATTTAGTTATAATTTAGTTACATAATATTTTATTTTTAAGTCACGTCATTTCTAAGTGTACATTAGTAAATTGACAATATTGGTCAGTCATTCCCAATGTTCAAAAGCAAACATAAAATTGATTTCATTGATTGTCAAAAGAAATTTTATCAGATTTATTAATTTTATGAGTCATATATCGTAAACACCTAATAACTAATTTTTGAGCTTTCAGTGAACTCATCCGAATTGTACTTGAAAGTTGCAATAGATGCAATTAGATATAATCTAATATTTTATTAGATTTTCTGGTATATTTTTTGTTAGTTTCACCTGGCATTATCATTTATTGGAATATTAATTTATAAATACATTTATAAATATATATTTTTTTGCATTGAAAATAAAACTACGAAATAATTGTCTGATAAATTCGGTTATGCCCTGAGGCAATAAATATACGTATAGATGACTATTTTATGCTTTTAATAAATGAATTTTTGCCGCTAAAATAAAACTGACTAAATTAGTGCTAACATTTTATTTTCTAACCGTAGTTGAACTGAATTTTTCCTCTCCTCGCCAGCTAACCTTGGGATAGTCACAGAGCAAGAGGTCTTTCTAAAGTGGCACTTGATTGCCTTTATGAAGTGTTGCAGAGGAGCACTTGAACTTTTGAATCTCAAGGGTATGAGAGGATCTGAGCTCCAAAGACTGAATTATAAAAGTCCTCAATTTTCCAACCTTCAAAAAAATTGTTTTTTAATTCCAAGTATAAAATTTGGACGTCTAGCAAAGTAATTAGCAATCAATAGACATTTAGAAGTTAATTTAGGTTTCAATTTACAATTTCAAATAAAAAACAAATACAGTGTCAAAAGCAGCCTATCATAAAAAACAAAAAATGAACAACTGAAGCTTTCAAAGTACAGAAAAAGAAATGCTGATGTAGCATTAAGTTCTAGACATGGACCATCTTATACCACTAAAGAAACATTTGAATTATTTAATTTATTTTAGGATAATTTCAGTAAATAATTATTATATAAATTATTCTAAGAGGTAGATATAGGTTTAAGTAAAGAAATAAAAGCAAGGTTGGAGGCGAGTAATCTTGTTAATATTTTGTTAAGCAATTATTTTTCAGCTCATAAATTCCTGAGCTCGTAATTTAGCCTCCTCTCCAGAAACTTTAAAGTTAGAAATGACAAAATTATTATCCTTCCAACTATTCTTTGTAGATGCGAAGGCCTCTTACCCTAGGGGAAGAAAGAACAGTTCTTTAAGGTTTTTGAAAATAAAGTAAAACATAAAATATTCGGGCCGAAAAATTCATACATTGAGAATTTCGAATGCTGAGTTGAGGAAACTGAACCTAGTAAATATAATACAGCATATAGTTTTCTTTATATATCAAGCAAGCATGGTGTGTAATATTGTAGGGATCAGTAACGAAGAGATTCCTAAAATGTTAATAAACGCTGAACTGACGGATAGACGTACGAGATGTGGACCGAAGCATAGTTGAAGATTGCATAAAGACTGATTTGATAGGTTTGAGTTCGGACAGGATTCACAGGACGTATGTAGAAAGCGATAGTGGTATCGGCATTCAATCATCGGGTTTGTAAGTCCTTATTATTATCAAATATTTTAATGTCGATTTACATTTCATAGCACTATTTTCTATTAGTTACAAATCTATACCTAAGCCTGGAAGAATCTTTGATTCAATATATGCACTTTTGGCGAAATTCTACAGCTTATGTGTTTAATGCTTTCGATTTTCCGAAAAATCACAATGGTTTCACTTCAACCATGTTTACTATTGCTACTCCTCTTCTCACCTAAGCAACGATATTGCGAATATTTTCTTTTTGTGTTAAACAATAAAAAAAAAAAAATCAAGAATTATTTATCAACTTAAAGAAGACAAAATGAAGTCAATTTAACTAATAAATGATAGATTTTGTCTATTGAATCATGTACAGAATCGAATTTTACTTCTTAAGATATAAGCAAAATAATTTTTTTTTTTTTAAAGAAATAATAATGTTTGTCTTTTTAAGTGCACAACTCTCCGACACACTGATCAGTCTGTGAAAACCGGTTGATCAATAGCTGCTTGAAATTCAACTAACATAATGCAACACCCTTCTGCTTACAACTAATTAGCTAATATTTAGTTGTTCATTGTTTTTTGTTTTCATAGCATATCATTGTCATGAAGCTCTCTTACTAAATTGTACATTTCTTTGTGACACTTGGTTAAAGAAGATGCTTCTTTATTTACTTATTTGCTTAGTGTGCTAGTAAATTTGAATTTTTCTTTTTTTTAGGCTGGGAATCCCGATACCCAAGATATAATCTAATGATTCGTTTTACTAATATATATGTATATTATATCAATCAGTTATGATTAAATTAGTGGAAGGCAAATAACAAAAAATATGTAAAACGAAATGTATTTTTAACGATTTTTAATTATGTATTTTTTTGCATCGTTCCAATGAAAAGATTTCTTTAAAATAATTAATAGATACTCATTAAGACAAAATGATTATTATTTATTATTATTATTATTATTTTTTATATTAACAATATTTAAAAGCATTTTAATAGCTCACACGGGATTTTTAAACATTATCTTTGAAAAATTAATGCACCAATTCGTGGCACTACCCTGATTTAGATCTTTAAATAATGAAGTTAAAACAACATGACAACAATACGCATTTGATTTCCCTTGAGGAATTTATTCGAATGTTGTGAACTTTGAATGGCTGCTGAAAACTTTGTTGTAAACTGTAACGTACCCAGCTTGAGTGAGAGCTGATTTGCAAGGCGATAATTCATTGCTGGTTAGTGGGGAAAATTTATTTTTTAGTAGTTGTTAAAGCCACCTCAAATTTACGATATCTTTCTGAAGAAAAGCTTAAAAAAGAACAAAAACAAAACAAGCTAGCTCGAATTATAAACATTTATTTTGTTTTTATCAATTGTAGACATAAAAATAAAATCGAAATAAAACCTATAGAAATAAAATAAATAACAAATTTTATTATCAATTTACACAATTTTGATCCTTTTTACTCTCAACCTTTATACTTTAATAATTCTCCAACGTTTCGGCCCTCAGGCCATTCTCAAGGATACAACCTTCAATATTGATGTCATTGTTTTTTAAAATCTCAAAATTGCTGGCAAGTTGCCCTTGTCACATAAACCTTTTTTTTTATTTATATCCTAGATTTAAAAAAACCTTTTTTACAAACAACATCCCTCTTTCACTTTTAGTTATAACTTAAAAACAAAATTCTGTTATAAATATAGTTATATGTGACCTGGGTAATTAGCCTGCAATTTTGAGATTTTAAAAAAAAAAACAATGACATCAATATTGAAGGTTGTATCTTTGAGAATGGCCTGAGGGCCGAAACGTTGGAGAATTATTAAAGAATAAAGGTTGACAGTAAAAAAGATCAAAATTGTGTAAATTGATAATAAATTAAACCACTCT
>NW_027105790.1:456095-456470 GCF_000696795.3 Halyomorpha halys
AGATTAATTACTATAAATATGTTAGTAACATCTAGAACTTAATCTTCTATAGTATTACTATTGTAACTGTAAGCTATAACAGTAAAACGAAGACGGATGTAAGCTCACTAAATGCACGCTAGCTTGCTGCACGAAAGGATAGTCGTGTTTCATAATGGACTTTTTGTTCAAAACACTTCTCCCAATACTAGTAATGCAATGAACTAATATTTTAAACCAGACAATTTTTTTAAAATAATTTATTTCTATTCATTAAATATCCCGTTGATTTATGAATTAAGGAATTATGTATAGTTTAGTAATAATCTACTTTATCTCTATAAGTACCGAATTATAAAAAAAAAAAAAAAAAAAAAAAAAAAATGCTTCTGCGAA
>NW_027105790.1:456520-458969 GCF_000696795.3 Halyomorpha halys
ATGCTTCTGCGAACATAAAACAAAATGGAGGAAGAAAAAAGTTGGTTAAGTAATTCTTTACGAACAAATGTAAGTTAATAATAACTAAAGTTTTCACTCAATGATCATACAACAAACTATTCAAAGTACTTAAATGTATGATCCAAATGTACCATCATAAAGTAGATAAAATATTCATAAAAAATATAGTTCGGCTCAATTAAATCGATCGTACGTGGTATTCCGGACGGACCAGTAGAAAAAGTTTATATATTTTTTACAAATCAATATAAATAAATTTTATATATTTTTATAAATGGTTCTTCACTTTTGAGTGTTCTTCTCAGTCTCCGTTTAAAAAAAAAACCACTTCTAAATAAAACTTATACATTTAATATATTTCAACTACATAAAAAATATGAAGATGAGATTTTTTATTTTGGATTGATTTGCTTCGGCTCCTGATTTTTTAATAGTTGTGGAATTTATTTTTATAGTAATTGTATATTCGTTTTTATAGAAGTTATAATTGAACTTGAAATTGAAGGCAACAAAAATTTTCATAAGGGCTGGAATATGATCTGAGAAATCTAGGAAATAGAAGTTTGTTTATTTTTATCGATTTAATTTTTAATAAAACCATAAACTCGAACTCTATTCGGTATGAATTTTTTTTTCTATTTATAGTTGAATATTATCTCCTTTAAGAACTAATTAGTGTATACTAAATAAATAAATTTCACAACATTATTTTTGGAAAATGAAGAGCCAAACAAAGACATAAAGAAATCTCTACTTTTTCGTGAAAAACTGATTGCGAAATATTTTTGGATGATCGCTTTATATTCAGTAAGAAGGTGAATTTCGAAACAAAAATGAGGTCATTATTTCTTGATTTCAGAATATGCTAAAATTTAAAAATAATATTTTGAAAAACTACCTTAGTTTACTAACGTTGAAAATAATATTAAACAATTTATCAGACCGTATCAATGTCGCTACACTTCTCTGATTTCCTTTGAACATTCCCTATTCACCTTATTAAATTTAATTGAGCTCGGTTATCCTTCATTATGTGAGAACAAATGTAATATTGCTCCGTGGAACACGAATAGCGCCTGGCAACACCACATGAAAGATGAACTGTGTTCTATGGTTTGGTGTCTTTGGTTGTATAAAATCTAATATGAGAACCAATTAATTTTGACTTTTGAATTTTAATTATGGCAACCAACGAGGTAATAATTAATAGACAACTAAAATTTTGCCCCATAAATATTTAACTTTTGAAAAATTTAAAGTGTTTGTAAGCAATTTGTAAAAATCTACTTACAGTGGAAATCAATTAGTAAATTATTTTATCTGATGAAGATCAATTTTCATAGGGATCTAATGGCTTGATTGTCAGCTATTATTTATTATTTGTTTAACATAACCCTTGTTCATATTTAATGAATGATAATTATTGATATTTAACTTATCAATTGGCTTGATCAATTAGGATTTAAAAAGTTGTCCGGAAGTAGGACAAATATAATTAGCAAACACTGTATATTTTTAGATGTCTAAGCCTTTTACATTTCTTTTCGCCTATTACATAGCATGAAACTGCAAATATATTTTATTATATACATCATAATCACAGTGTATTTTCAGATAATAAATAGCCAAAGTTTAATCATAAACAGTACTGAAAGGGTTTTTTATGTAAACACAATGTACTCTTTACGAAGTTTACCTTATATTCTTAATATTCAAAGCAATCTATAATGATTTTTAGTTTTTTAAACATTTGTCCACGAAAATAAAACTGGTATCATGTTAACGTCCTGTTTTTTTTTAGTATAAATCGAAACCTCCCACATTTTGAAGGATTGTGGTGGTTCAACAGTCATCTAGTTTTTAAGCACCAAAACGCCTTAAGCATACCAACGTGGGATTGTCTTGACAACGCTTTTGTCAAAGAGCCATTCTGTCATCGTGACTCAACGAGCTTACCGTTTGCTTTTTCGACTGACTCTCAAAGTAAGCCCCTAACCGTAAATCGATATTTTTTAAGGGTTTCAAATCTTGTAAGGGTGCATTTTAGGTCCTCAAAGAATATGTCGAAATTTGTGATCTGAAATTCCGAGCGTTGCTGTGTTTTTCTGAGTCGAGCGCCTTGGCGATTGTTCGATACACACGGACTGCCTCCATGTTTTTAGGCATTCTTACTCTTAGAACACTTCCCCTTCCTCTTCTTGTCGTGTTACTTGTTTCACGAAAAAGGGCAACCACTAACAAGATCGTTTTTCGATGTGGAGGACGTTTATTCTGAGTCTGTTGAACGTAGAAATGGTAAGCTCGCCCAGTTGCAATGACAGACCGGTTATTTGCCCCCCCCCTCCCCCTTGTACATTGGCTGTTTATTAAAAGACTAGAGGACTTCCATAACTTAACGAGCCCCATCCACTTCTTTGAGACATTCCTA
>NW_027105790.1:459373-462863 GCF_000696795.3 Halyomorpha halys
ACTACTTTGACCAAAATTTATAAAATTATTAATCAACCACTATTTGACTTCATGAACCAATTTTGAGAACTTCTTCGGTAACGAAAATACTTCAAATAAGAAGGATTTTAAAAACTAATTCATAGAGATTGTTTTAAACTTATCCTTATCCTATTATTTTATTACTTCACGATATAATATTAGGTATTTATATAAATCTAAACTAAATGAAATTTACAGATTTGAATTAGCCTGGCTATATTTTTTAGTATAATGCACATTCCAAAACTATGCAGAATGTTCACCGATACAAGGTGGGAAAAATATCGTTGGCTTACACCGAATAGATAGATAAAGAATAAGAACAAGTGAGCCAATTAAAAGAACAATTTTGAAATAGTATTTATAATATATTTTTTACTTTTCACAAACAAAAAAGGAAGAAATGCAATCTAAAAAAGCAAACACTGTGGAAGAGGGTAATTGTAGCCGAGATCATTTTCTGCTCACCAAGAGACTTTTTTATTAGCCTTTCTCTGCGGCTACTGAATAAATGAAAAGGAAGTATGAGATGCTTGTTTATTTTATTTTTACCAAATATTTACCTACAGTTTATTACAGATCTCGTCCTTGTATTTTCCATATTTTTATTGTTCCAAAGAATAGTATGGAAAAAATTTAAAAGTCTGTTAAAAATTAACTTCTAGATTAGTTTACTTTTACAATTAAGATTATTACAAGTGCCTCGAACGTCAGCAACAGCTTTTGCTGTTCTCTTTACAATAATTAAGTTTGAATGCCTGCAAAGGAGTAAAGCAATCGGCAAATACTTTCTGACAAATTGTGCAGGAGTTTAAGAAAGTAATTACAGACGTCGAATCAGAAAAAAAAATTCTATATTAGTTAATAATAAATTAATGTGACTAACTAAGTGTAACCAATGACAGTTATCAACATTTTTCGAGCACTTTAATAGGAAAATAAAGTCAGTGAAAATAAAAGCATGTAGGCTGCATATGCGACACGTTATGTATTAAAGTAGTCGTTAAGTTTAAAAATGATTTGGGGCTCCACTAAACCTTCGAATTCCTCTCGTATCCAATCTTTACAATCCAAAATCCTTCGTAAAATCCTCAATGCTCCTTATTTTGTTACTAATAAAACCATCCATAAAGACCTAAATGTTCCTCATGTAACCGATCTAGTCCGAACCCGATATTATTCCTTCCATAACAAACTCCCTAACCACCCAAACCCACTAGTTTCTAAGCTTGCTTCCTCTTCCATTCCTGGAAATCGTCCGAGGCGCCTGAAAAGAAGTTGGCCTCGTGACCTTATATTGTAAACTGTTTTTAGAGTTCTACTTCTGGGTAGTTTCTCTACATCCTGTATCATATCATTATGTCATTATGATCAAATTTACTTGTTGTATTTTTTATACAGTTGTAAATATCAATAAATAAATAAAAATAAATAAAAATAAATAAAAAAAAAGTTTAAAAATATTAATCTATAAAACTACATTAATACCGATCCAATTATATGGTACGCCATTGTGTACATCCATAGCAAATTCAACAGAATACAAGCTGGAATTATTTCAAAATGGAATATTACTCAAAATTATAAAAAAAAAAAAAAAATCTGCTTCACTCGTCTCATAACTTCAGGAATTCCTCAAAGATGGCAAACATATTATTAATAATTAAATTTATCTTTATTTGTTGCTTGTACGTTCGTTACAAAACATAGGTGAGTCCCATCATCTAGTATTGATTAAAAACTATGATGATTTGACGCAAGTTATATAACATATATATATTATTCAATATCATATCTGCTTGGTGGGCCTTACATAGTTAATATAACATATTTTTTTTGTTTAACAATTAATTCTAGGGAGGTATAGACTTCTTCAAAAGACACCTTTCACTATTTACTTCGCTATAAATATTGAAGGATTGTGAATAATAACGATGGACTATAAACAAAATACATATAATTAAAAATTAAATAAATAAATACAAATAATAATTCTTAAGAAGAGAGAATAAGAAAAGTTAATTAAAAAAAACAATGGCATTTATAGATTTTAAAAAATAAATAATTGTCTTCTAATGGGGAAAAAAGTTAATTTAAGAAGAAAACGAAGAGAAAATATTAATAAAGTTGTATTAATGTCAATAATATAATAGATAAATACATAATTCATAAGGATTTCCTGCAGGAGCCTGTCCATGAGATGAGGTTGGATTTTCCAAGTTGTAATTCACTGCTCCTTTAACTGCCGGTAACTGGATGTGAAGTTTTATGGTTCAGTTTTTTTATAACCTTCTATTGATTCCCAACGCAATTTGATATTTTTTACAAACCAATGGGCATCCACTATTATTGTCAGGAGTTTATTTTGAAATAGTTGTAATTTATTTCTTAACATATACAACTCTTTAAAACGACATTATGCAAAAGACTGAGAAAATTTGCAAAATCCACCTCCCACAAAAAAAGAAAAAAAAAGTTTAGATGCCCAAAATTACAAACTTTATTCATAAGAATCGTTGTATGAAGAGTATAAAAACATTTTTTAAATAATTTTCTTATTAGATCTTAAGTACCAAGAATGTATTATAAATTGCACAAATTCATGGTGTTACTGTCAGGGTCGATTTCGGTTAAAAAAGTGTGGGAACTGCATTGACGAATGACTACAAAGTTAATAAAATAAATTTTCAAATATTTAATTTAAATCCATTCAGAAATTTATATGGTAATTTGAGTTATACAAAGCAGCTGCCATAGATTTTATAACAAAAACTAAAAATTAAATTAATTATATAAAATATGAATCTATATTTCTTAAATTCGTCCACCATATTGTTATTTTTTTTACTCAATAAACTACAACCTATACAGCTTATAATCTAATTATAGATTTATTTTTTAAAAAGTTTTTCCATTTAGTGTGCGACTTTCATAATAATAAATTATTATTATTTCTTTATATTAATTATTATTTCTTTAAAATACTTATTTATTTTAAAGTTAATTTTACAATTAAATTTCATTTAAGCTGTTATTGGGTATCAGGTAGCATAAATATTATCCAAAAAAATCGTTTCAAAGCCTATTTGTACAAGATAATTGCTTACAAACAGGAATTGTTTGTCTCTCGCAAACGGAAGTAAGCAGCAATCATGTTTGGTAAATAGCCGGCGTGACGAAACGTAATTCTCATGGTGCATCAACCAACATACTCTCGCCCGGAGATTAATTTCAAATGTAATATTTTCTGGCCAATGTTAAACATATCAAATTAGAAAATTAAACTGTTGTAAATTTCATAGTTCAATGTGAATTACAATTACAATTGTTATTTCAATTAGTTATTTCAAACGACTTCAGTACGATGAGAAGGGACTCTTAATAACCATATTAAAATTAAATTGTATTTGAAACTCAATTAAATACATCAAGAACTACTTTGTACATTTCAGAAAAGTGGTTCGTGTTT
>NW_027105790.1:464608-489673 GCF_000696795.3 Halyomorpha halys
ACAGTGACGTAATTTAAAATTTTATGTTTTAAAAATTAATTAAATTGCGAATAAATAGGATAATTTGACTTGCTATTAATGGCCTGCAGAAAATTTAAAAATAATTGGATGTTTGGTGTAAATTTATATTTTAGATTGTCCTTGAGGATGGCCTAATTGGTCGAAACGTTGCACTGTTGAGATTCAACATGGATACTAACCAATTTATTTATTATGTTAATTTTCTTATGATGGCATACATTTTTTTCGGACCTAAGAGCCTTCACAGATTTTTCGGCGATATATACTATTTATTAATAACTAAAACACCTATAAACTGTCTTCCACAGAGGATTATAAAACAAATACCTAACTTATTACGAACATACGGTACTGACTTAATCTAGGATAGGATTGTTATCCGTTGTAGTGACATATACTTGTCAATTGCAACTTTCTCTTCTACAGAACACAACTATAGGAAAAGATATACTCAAAATTACACACAAATAAACAATATTTTATATCAATCTTATTCATGCCGTTTTTCAATTTCAGGGGCTTTTTAAATATTGCTCGATTTAACTATCTTGAAGTTTCCTCTTCCCGTTCTAAGCTAATATTTCAAAAGTGATATAGGAACGTCACTCCCCCGAGGGTCTTAGAAGGGTGGATCCGGCTGGGAAAGATTGCCTTTTTTTGTGTTATGATCTACTCTTGTGAGATTGTGACTTGTCGTACATCGACCACGTTATTTGCTATAATATATATTTATATATATAATCCAGGATCATTATTTACTGCTTATTTATTATTATTTATACTTTGAATTCTTTAAGTTACCTTCGTCCCCTCCTTCCATCGCCTTTCCTCTCACCTCTTTTGCGTTATAAATCATTCTAGAAGATACACTGTACTTTTAGCAGTATGATATGTTCGTCTCATAAGTACCATGTTGTAAAAAAAGTAATACTACGTCACTTTTTGCATTCGTTAAGGGCCGAGTAGGGTACCAACGATTTTCAAATTTATCCTTTTCGTTCAAACTTATTATAATAAATTTAAATTATCTTTTTTTTTGAGAGGAGGAGTGTTTAGAGGATTGAATTTAATCATTGCCGGAAGGCTTCTTGGAACCCCGACTTCCTTCTATTTATGCTGATGGTCTGGTCGTTTAGGGTTCGCTGAAAGTTGCCTTAGGCTAAATACAAGGTCTCCATTCCCTCCCCTCGCCTGATTTCCTTGAATATATGATCGCTGGATTTTCAGGATCAACTGGAGGAAAATCCGACTACTGCAGTTAGTTTTAAAGAGGAGTGGGAAATGCAATGTCACTCTTAAGGAACCGTTTGGTGAAAGCAGGGTAATAAAAAGTAACTGTCTGAGGACGTAGGAAAATCCAGGTTTTGGGATAAGGAGAAATTTAACCCATCTTGGAATCAAATAATGAAAATAATAGTATAATAATGTGGAAATTCATATGATCTTAGAAGCCGTTTGATTAAAATAACTAAGACAGAAAATTACTACATAACTTCTATTCATTTTATATAATCTAAAGTTATCGATTAAAGGGTTTTAATCAGTACATGACGTTTATTAATTTTATATAACCTAAAGTTACCGATTACAAGGTTTCAATCATTACATAACTTTTATTCATTTTATATAACCTAAAGTTACCGATAACAGGGTTTTAATCACTACATGACATTTATTCATTTTATATAACCTAAATTTACCGATTGCAGGGTTTAAATCACTATATTACTTATTAATGAAGTATACCTTCGTTATAGAATCTTTTTAAAAATTAACTTATAATGACAAATGTACTTTTTATTTCTCAATTTATTTTTACGACTCCTGATCAAGAAGTTTTCCCATAAAATATTTGGCTTAACCTGTCCTAAATATCGATAAATACTTTTTTTATAAAAACTAACTAGGATTATTAAAAATTATAAGTGAACCACTGTCATGGAAACTCTTTATCCTCAATTTCTACTTGATTTATTTTCATTATTATTACTATGTTTTCTAAAATATAGTAAGTGAAGAGTTTAGATAGTTAAGACTGAATTTTTTTTTTCTTTAATACCAGATCGGCCTGGTTGGCATTACATGGTCGATATAACCATTACATTTTTTTAACAATTAATTATTGGGAGGGAGGTATAGTCTTAGGGTATAGAATGCAAAAGACACCACTAACAATATACAACGTTATAATTTTAAAAAAAATACGATAAAACAAATAACTTATTTTCTATTTTTATTAAATAATATAAGGTCAAATTGAACAATTACATGTAAATATAGTTATAATCATTAATAATAATTTCATTATATTAGTTATAGTAGTATAATAATCATACTAGCAATTAATATATAAATTATCTATGAACTTACCATACAATAAATACTTAGTACCACATTTATACAGGATTTTTTGCAATTTACTTAAATATTTGACGATTCATTACCAAATTTATTGTAAATTTTGATGTTTTTTATCGGGGATAGTGACTTCATACTTGAAACATACATTACTAATTTCACATAAATAGTATATTTTTCTTTTCGAATATTCGGACAATCCGTCTATGCTCAGGTATTGTCTCTAAAATAGTTACAAATTAATATTATTATATATTAACTATTTACGTATATATAATTTAATACGTTTAAACTTTATAATTTTTATTCAAAATGACAAAAAATTCTTTACTTTATTAATAATTGTGGACATATTTTCATATTTATTGTCATTTTCTCGTTGTTTTTTTTTTGTATTAGTATGTTTCTAACAATTATTAGTTATGTTTTTGCACTATTAGTTTGCTGAATTATTGTACTGTTAGATTACTGGTCACTGTTTTTTTAATTCATTTTTGTAAAATATTTGTTCGTTATTTTATCATATTTTCTTCTGTTTTAATTAAATTTATTATTATTAGTAATTGCTTGCAAGATTTTTCTTAAAATATTGTTTTAAGCGTTTGTTATACTATTTTTTTTTTAAAAAAAAGTTTCACTTTTTCAAATTCCAAATTACGATTTGTGTTTATATATGTATATAAATATCACATATTTTCCTCGATATATATGATTATATCTATCTTTTTTTCGTCTTTTGTGTAATGGGTTCAGATATTACCCAGGTGGTTCCACAAGTGGATTGAATTTTTTTAGTAGTCCAATAAGTGGATTGGATTGCTTCAATAAGTTTCATAAAGGCTAATCTACTTATTTTTTCATCAATTATTTCTTTATAGATAACCCAGTAATTCAACAATAGATTGTCAAATGTATTTAAAGAATTATATAAAAAAATTAAGAAGATATTTTTAAAACAAATGAAAGATGTCTAATAAAAAAAAAAAAAGATTTTTTTTACAAATATTACCCAACAGTAGCACACTATCCGGAATCCTGTGGGCTATTTAGTATTCAGACATGATTTAGTATTCAGAATACGGAGGGCTAGGGTTATGGAGAGGAATGGACATCTGGAACTATTGCCCTCTGTATAGCTTATTCCTGTCTTCATCCTTTCATATTTCATCTCCATCCTTGGACGGTCATCCATCGTCTTCTTGGCAGAATCCATTTGTAAAGGAAATAGGTGAAAGGCCGCCACCATCAGCGAAACACGTAAACTGATGATTAAGGTCAGTGTTACGTCTATTAAGCGCGGTTTAAAGTCAATCTTATTGTTTGGAAAAGCATTATTAGTAATAAAAATACCAAATACAATAGAGACTTTTAATTTTAATTAGAAAATATATTCTTTACGTCAAACCAAAATTCTAAATAACGAACAATCCATGAATTTTATTAAATAAAATATTTATTTGAGAATGATAAAAAATATTTTACTAATATGCTAAGGAATTGAAATTGTTTTCTATTTAGACCTTGTGCAAACTCACTAAATCATTGGGTTATTCGACTTACCTCTGGTAAGAATGCCTCCTATTCAAGGAATGAAACGTTAATAATTACATTATGCTTAGGTTTCTAAAATTAATTATTTTTTTATCAATAAGGTAACAGAAAAAAAGATCAAATCAAAATCTTTTATACTTCAAATAACGTCCAATTAAAACTCAACCGGTAACAGTACGATAGCGGCCTGGTAACGCGCCTAAAGGTTGTGGGCGTTAATGAACGCTATAGTATTTAGCTATTATTATAATTAGACTATTGTTATAAACTATAGACTTGTTCCTCTTAACTTGTGGCACATTTTGGCAGACAGTGACCATAGAGGAAGTGACCTTTCCTTATTGAAATCATGTGTTAGTACTTTATATCAAAAGTAGAAGGCAAGGGCTTATACTTGTGCAGTTATAAACTATCATCTCACTATGGACTTGCATCTGTCTAACTATTTTATGTTTAACAATTCTCAAAGGTCCATGGGATGCCCAACCCCTGAGGGTAATTATTCTATTCTTGGAAAGGCTGACAATGGAACTCGCCCTTTTTCTCAAGATATGCTTTTCCCCCCTCCCAGATATTTATTTCTAATTTCATAAGCTCTCTAGTTTCCTAAAATCATCTGATTGGTCCAAACCCCTTCTCCTATTTCATTATTCTTCCTACCCCCTCTTCTCAAGTTTACATGTATATTTTCGAGCACTGGATAGCTAAGAAAGTTACAGTCAGAGAGAGAGATATCTGTGACCACTAAACTATGTAGTATTTGTTAATATGTAAGAATAAAGTCATTTTAATCTTCACTGATGTTCAAGTTTTTATCTTGCGAGTCCCCGGCTCTACTCGGGATTTTTTCATGCATACATTATACAATACTCACTCACAGTCTCCCCCCGGGCATTTGTGTGGCCCATTAGCCTACGAGTGGCACTCACAAAAATAGGGGTGGGAGTGACGAACCCCTACCTTATGAAAACCACCTCAAGAAATGCGCGATGTATTTCTGTAGTACATGGCGTGCGGCCTTGGACCGCCACGGTCTGTCGTGCTTTATAGGCACTTAGTCCTTTTTTTAATAAAAAAAAATTCTACTATAATCTCAAGTTCATATTAAATGAAATAAAACTTCCAGAATCTTATTTTGCTATTATACCACCTATTTAATAAAAAATAAATAAATTAATTATTCGAAGTGAGAGAAATTATTATATTAATTTATTTAAAAATTACCTTTAATTTTTTTAAAAATTATTTCATGGCTATGAGGAAACGGCTTAATTTAGCTATGGATGAGGCAATACGGGAGCATAAAGCGCTTATTTGATACAAAATTATTATATGTTACTTCCTTGTAGTCTTGCGCTAATTAGAGTCATTTCTCTGACATCCGTACCGTGAAAAACTAAGGATTCGTCTCTGAAAATAATTAGGACATCAACTCTAGTGATACTCCCTAGTGATACCGTTTGTAATTTCTTCTTTATTATATAATTGAGGGAATTACAAATTTATATTTACCATAAGTTTGCTTCTTTTTTCTTTTTACATTTTCAATTGAAAAATTAACAGAAAAAATACTTTACTATCCATTAAGAAATAATATACCAAACATTCAACAAGAGTGGGAATAAATTTAATAAAACTAATATCCACCCATCAGTTCTTTGTTTACCAGATGGCATGGTAAATCTGGAATAAAAGAAAATTAAAAACATTGTAATAAATGGGAAATATGGCGTTGCGATTACATTCTCCCACCGACTCCTATATACTCAAAAAAAAAAGAAAAAAAATCAATTTACAACTGTAGAATTATTTGACTGTTACCACTGTGAGTTGAGTTCAATAACAATGACTTGATAGTTTTAAGGAGAATCTACGCATTGGAAGAACTCCAATAACATTTTTACATTAGAAGCTCTTGAAGCTATCTTCTTTTTATACACCCAAGATTATCTGGAATTGGAGTGAAAGCAAGGCTAAATCGAACGTGTTCTTACATGTTCAACAAGTAATAAAAAAAAAAACGTTAAATTTTTTTTTAAATATTTTTCAAAATGGATTTAATGATATTTACAACTGTATTAACATAAATGCAAGTAAATTTTATGTTAGTTATGCCACTGTATATGTTAGTTATACCATTGTATGCATGATACAGACATGTGGAGAATTGAGATAGGTCTTCAATAACATTTCTATACTAGAAGATTTCGAAGCCAACTTCTTTTCAGACGCCCAGAAGGATTATCATAACTCCCAAGTGAAAGCAAGGTTAGAAACAAGTACTTCTGGATGGTAAGTTAGTTTATCATGGAAGAATTGATATCTGTACTAGGCCAAAACAGCAATATATGGAACATTGAAGTCATTATGGATGATTTAATGTGATTAAATAAGGTTGAGAAAAAAAAGTTTAATTTAATTTTAATAGAGTAATAGTTCAAGCAATTATAATAATAGATTTTAAAATTAAACAAATATGTAGATTTAAAAATTATCAGGATACTTACTTAACAATGCTATTTTTTAAGTCACAACCAACATAAACTTGTACTTTTGATTGCAAAGTAAAATAACTTGATGAAAAAGAAAATTTTGTACTTATGATATCTGTATTTTACATTACACGGAAAGTAAATATTTGATTTGCAGCTTCATGGTATAAATATTCAGGAAACAAATTTAGTTTTCTCAGGTCTTCTGCTAAGGGAATGAAAAAGTAATTTTCGTGACTTTTTAAATTTATTAACGTTTAGTAAACGAATCATAAGTTTAAATAGTTCATGAATAACAATGCCAAGGACTTAAGAACTCGATTGCTTCCATCGCTTAGAAGTAAACAATAGATTATCCCAGTCCTGAACTTGAGTAACAAATTTGTGCTCAGTTAAAGTTTAATGAAGATTCAAATTAGGTCCAGGCCGATGAGGCTTCATTAATAAAACTATGTTTAATTCATAGATCTTATTTAAAGGCATGAATCGACAAAGAATGTTCTTCAATCTAATATTATTTATGAATTTATTCAATAATTTTCATTTATTTATTTTTTTATATGTTTTTGTTTCATTTTGAACTTTCATAATCATCCAATATCATGGGTATTCAAAAATTATACACAAACTCAATTATATGGCACCAAAAATAATTTGATTGTAGAGACGGGCATCATCATCATTTAAAAGAAAAATATTGTTACAGTAAATGTGTAAATAATGCTTCGTTATTATCGTATAGTCTGATTAAAAATTTTAAATAATTTATTATAATTTTTCAAAAAAAAAATAATAAAAAGTGTAGCTAATTATTTGGGGAATAAATCGGGTTATTGGAGCAAAATGCTGACTACGGTATTTCTTAAGTTCTGTAGAATCAAGAATAAAAAGTGTAGACCCATCAGGGTCGTAGTGTCAAAAAAGTGTAGTAAAAAATCATGCTAAATACCATTATCAGCAACTTAAAAAGGTTGTTTCTGATTACTACGTAGGTTGTAAGCAAAAAAAAAAATTAGCTTGCTTCTTGGGTGAAAATTTCGTTTTTGTTTTTGGCTCTTAAAATTATGGATGTATAGTCTTGAAATTTTGATTAAATATAATGTTTTGCTGCTCTATTTTATTAAATAAATACCTCAAATGGCAGATAACCAATTATTTTTGGAACAATAGCATGTTAATAAAATATAAAATAATTATATGTTTTTATATAATAAAAAAATTATCTTATTATATAAAACTGGATCCATATATCCAATAAAAAATGAACTGAAATTTTTTTGTGATTTTTTATAAGGTCTATTAACAATATTCTTTATTTATTCCTCAACTAAAAACCCATTCATCAATATAAATGGAATATTGATATAAATGAACGCATGCTTTAGTATTTTGTTTATAAAAGATATTAATTTTTCTAGAAATAAATAAAATATCGTATCTGTGGATTCAATTATGTGTAACTGAAATTCTTTGAATGAAATCTCAGGCTTTTTCATTAAATTTTAAATCCCTTAGTGGGTTACTTTTGTGTCTTAATTTTTTTATAAATAATATGTGATGTATATTTTTAATTTAGAATGAAAAGATGATGTATAAGCTATACATGTATATGATTTATATACATGGTATTGATTTGATAA
Organism: Halyomorpha halys; assembly: GCF_000696795.3. Taxonomy (NCBI): domain Eukaryota; kingdom Metazoa; phylum Arthropoda; class Insecta; order Hemiptera; family Pentatomidae; genus Halyomorpha; species Halyomorpha halys. Next base: position 472,671 of record NW_027105790.1, read on the forward strand.
GAATTGAATAATAAGAGTGTTGGTTGCAAGTATTTCTACTATTGCATTTCATAGTTGTAGTATGCTCGTATAGATTTATGAAAATATTCGAAATTTTGGGAATTAAGTAATCACTTATTTCCTACTGACGGAGCTCGCTGGTTTCTTGAGTGTTCCTGATTTAAATTTAAAATTATTCACTTGCCATCGAAGAAACATAACATATGTCCATTTATGGCCTATTTTTTTTTAAATTTATTTATTTAATACAAAATCATTCGTAATACAAAAACAATCCCGGTGGGCCTTACATGGTCGATAGGACAGTTATATTTAACAATTGACTATAAGGGGGGGTATAGGTATAAGTAAAAAAAAAAGATAAAATAAATAGATAAAAATAATAATTCTTAATAAGAGAGAAAAGTAAAGTTATTAACAATAGTAACGACGTTCGTAGACCTAACAAAACAATCAATTGTGGGGAAAAAACAACAAAGTGATTTGAAAAAAAAAGGACGAAGAGAATGAAATAAAATAGATTTAAAATCAATAATAGAATTTACAACAGAATTTTCTGCAGCAGCCTGAGCTTCAGTTTTCGGGTTGAGGTTGAGTCTCCCAAGTTGTTGGTCACTGCTCCTTTAACTGTGGATAATCGAAAAGGGAACTTCATGAACCTTTCTTTGATGTAATCTTCTATTGACTCTATTTGTAATTCCCGATTTAATTGGCTTCTGTACAACAGAGCTATGAGGTATCAGCAGGTACAACTCCAGAATAGATAAAAGTTTATAGATAGCTTAATCTTAACTGTAAAACTGAAGTGATATATTCCAATGGGGCAACTTAGTTACCTATTACGTAAACTTTTACCAAAAGATAGTCACTATAAAGTATGCAGCTTTACCTATTGTGTAGAGTTTCTTGATGAAGTAATGTTTATACGAATGATCATGTTATGTTATAGTCCGAATGAATTAAAGAGAAGGAACATATCTAATACAGTGGTAAACTAGTAATAGAATAAATTGAGTACAATTCGCTAAAAACAACATAAAATATATATAAAAAAATAAAACTAGTTTAAAGCTAAAATTATCAACCATAAGAGAAACAATTGAATCAGTATTCAATAATTAAAAATATTAAATTAAATTCAAAAACCTAAATTATATTCTAAATCGATTATTATTTAATCTAATAGAAATATTTTTATTCAAATTACACAATTAAATCTCCATAATTTAAAACCTCAGAAATTAAATAATTAAATTTTTTCATTCCATTAATCTTTTATAGTTTTAATGTATCAGGCACATTATAACTTTACAGTGCTTGGAAAATTCTTATCCTCAAATTATAACATATATTGGGCATTAGAAGAATATAAAAAATTTTTTTGCATACTTGCTTTTGTAATTTATGTTGGCCATATGCTTTTGAACAACCGTGGCAACATTTATGCTGAGTTGAAAAGCAGTGGGGTTGAAGGCCTGATGAACTTTCCACAACATTGACCGTTCCTTGGCTTTAGGTGTGCACTATTAAAAGATAGAATCAACTTTGAGCTTGGAACTTAGTGTCACGGCTCGGCAACTTCACCCCCGACGACCTGTTATTCACACTCGTGCTTCCTCAACTTTTTGATAGCAGCGTTTTGCATAGAAATTACCTCTGTCTTGCAATATTAGAGGAGATAAAAGTCTCCTACAGTCAGTCTTTGGATTAATCGGACGTGCCCTCACGGGATCAAAGAAAAGTAAAAAAAAAAAGTTGTTTAAATAAACTTTTTAAATTTATTTATTATATGTTTATTATATATTTGATTAGTTATACAATGGTATGATCAACCATGTGAAAAATCTGCCCATTGATAGAACTCTAATAACATTTATACATCAGAAGATCTCGAAAACATCTTCTTTTCAGACACCCAGGAGGATTATCAGGTAATGAAGGAGAAGCCAGGTCGGTGACAAGTTGGTTTGAATGGTTGGGAAGTTTATCATAGAAGGATTGATATCTGATTCTGGCCAAATCTGCAGCACATGAAACATTGAGGTCCAGATGGATGACTTGATTTGTAACTAAGTAAGGAGCATTAAGGATTTGACAAAAGATTTTGTAAGGATTGGATACGAAAGGAATTTAATGGTTTAGTAGAGCCTCAAAGTTCAATTCCCAATGTCCAGATAACCCTTATCATGGTTATATAAATGAGTCTTATGTAATTAGTTGGAAGTTTAGATTGTTTGTCTATTAAGTGTTGTAATAGTCAGAATAGACTTGCAGTTCCCTGTCCTTTCAGTCTTGTGTGAGGATCCCATGTCAGTCGTTTCTAGGTAACGAATCTATATGACAAAAATAGGTGGGGTATTATTAAAGGATACTGAGGGATATTACAGGAAGTCATAGATTTATGACAACGGGTAAATGTGATTTGGTGAGATTTATTTTAATCTTCAATTTATGACATCACTCTTCAAGGGTAGTGATGTGGGATTGGAGGGCTCGAGATGAAATGGAAGGGTCATTATTTACTGATAATAAACATGTGACACCGGTATACGTGTGAGTATAGTTTTAGGATGGGATTTGATGTCAGCTGTAAAAACTGTATAAAGGACAGGACCAAGAATACTACCCTGATTGAAAATGTTAAGTTTATGTTTATTCATAGGACTAAAACTATATTGTCACATAAGAAACCTTTGATAATGTAGTAAACGCGACTATATTACAGCGAATTTCCAAGCAAATTAAAGAGACTAACTTTATAAGAACCATTAAAATTCATTATTATGTTCGACTTAAGGAAGAAAGAAACCTTTTTAATTCCATATCCTTTATTTAACACACTATAAAAAGTATTGAAATTCATTTTCCATTTAAGTCTAATTTTTGATAAGCATTGCAGACTACAGGCAAAGTTATGCTAATAAATTCAAGAATAATCGTAATAAATTAACGAAATTAACTTTTAATCCTAAAATTAATTCAATTAATTTTTAATTTATTTTCTGTTTACCACATAAAATCAAACCTATTTTTTGCCTTTTTGTCATTTAGTAAATTCCACATCTAGTCAAAAGAAACCATATTAATTCGAATTACTGAAATTCTTGGCTACTCGGTAGACTTAGATATTAGTAAAAGATAGAAAATTGCAATAGAAGTGACCAATCTTGTTCTAAAGTCATCTGGTAGACAAATTGGTCTCGACATTGGTAAACTCTAAGAAAACCAAAAAAATGGTACTTGAAGGAGTGAAGCCTCATGATAGCGACTTAATCGACTTATTTGACAACTTAGGGAACAATATTTTCACGCTTGAAAATAGTAGTAGCTTGAAAATCTCAGCTCTGGAGTGAACGAAAATAATGTTTTTTTTTCGGTAGAATTTAGAGTTTGCTGATATATATAGTTTTGGGCTTGGTATAGCATGGGCACTGGAGGATTATTTAACTTTAAAGAGTTACAAAAAATATGACTACATAAGAAACTAATCTATTGAGCAATTATTTTTGGATGTGAAACGTGGCCTTTCATTAAAAGTAGCAAGGAGACCAATGTTTGTTTGAAAGATTGAAAGAAGCATACTTCGACGTATTTATCTTCCACAAAAAGTTTACAACATGGTGAAGGTGAACGAACAACGAACCATATAGCCAGTAAGATTGCCCTTGAAATTTCAAAAAAACTATACGATGAAGAAACACATGGAACACGCAGTACCCACCACAAAGTATAAATTTATTATTTCTAAGTAAAAGAAGATTCGAGAAGCTTTCTTGATGATAGAAGCTGGAGGACAGGTGCACTAATCGAATGAAATGGTAGAGGCAGCTTGAGGAGGCCAAGACCTAGAGATGTATTTTAGTGCCAATTGATTGAATGATTGTTCAATTTCTATGACTCAAAATAGGTACGGCAATCTCCTTAGTAGTTAAACTTTAAATATAGTTCATGTTCATTTTTAAAATAAATAATTGTATATTCCGATGTTTCTTTCTCGGGATGCCAGGATAATCGCTGAAGCCAATTATCCAGTAATAAGTTAATTAATTAATTTAATTGAGTCCTGTAAAACTATTATTATAATTGGATTCTTTTCCAAATGCTTTTTTGTGTGTTTACCAGTTACCAATTAAATACCTTTATATTTATAAAATATTGTTACCATTAATTATATAAAGTATTAAGGAGTGGTTTTGTGTAACATGATAGTAAATAAACAATATAAAGGAACTAAGTATTTATTTACAATGATTGATAAATGGTTGGCATAAAATATGATTATTATATTATTACTTATTGCTTACTATATACTTATAGAGCTGCTGATTTGAATGGTTTATGCCGTGCAATGCAGTAGCGTTGGTGTCGTCTTGTTCATAAGGGATGGCGTCCAGATCTCATGGCCCTTCTTACGACTTCGTCTGGTCAAAATGCATCATGCCCTCTCTTCGGTCTTCTTACATCAGTGCCTTCATCTTCGCTGCCTTATTTCCTAGTCTGGTTGTCCTGCCCCTTTTCTCCCACCTCCCCTTTGGGTTGTTACCTTTTTTTTTAAATCTGATTCCTCATTGGCCCTAGGTTACAGAACGCCCTAGGTATTCGTCCCCCCTAGGCCAGAGAGAGGGTGGGAAAGTTTGACATATCTAGGAAGGGTTGTTGTACCTGCTTAATTAGCTACTAATACTTCGGCAAAATTGCAGTATACTAAGATGTTAAAAGCTCTGATACGGGACCCCTGTTGCAAATATTCGTAAGTGTGTGTTTGTATATACACAGGGCTACTGTAATAGGTTCCTTGAAAAATATCCCACCTTGGCCCGGCATGGGAACATATGGCGAAAAACCTTCATAGTATCGAGAATTGTTAAAATGTTAAGACATATCAGAGGCCTGGGTTGAGAAGAAAAAATAAATTAGAAAGGATTTCTAATTTTTTTCTTTTACTAATTATTTACTCAAAATGTAAAATTCTGATCACCATTTTGATATTTTATGGCAATACCATTTTATGTTATTCCTCCTGTTCACTTAGAATTTAACAAAAAAAATAATAATAATATTTTATAGCAATATAGTCTACGGTATTTTCGTATCTTGGTTTTAAACTCAAAATTTTCCAATTTATTCATTTCTTATCTTTATGCTTATGTAAACCTTCATGTATTGTAAGATTTTTACATACAGACTCCAAACCATTCATTTAGAATGAGATGCCAGGATAATCGCTGAAGCCAATTATCCAAAAACAAGTTAATTAATTAATTGATATTGAGTCCTGCAAAACTATTATTATAATTGGATTCTTTTCCAAAGGCTTTTTGTGTGTTTACCAGTTACCAATTAAATACCTTTATATTTATAAAATATTGTTACCATTAATTATATAATATATTAAGGAGTGGTTTTGTGTAACGTGATAGTAAATAAACAATATAAAGGAACTAAGTATTTATTTACAATGATTGATAAATGGTTGGCATGAAATATGATTATTATATTATTACTTATTGCTTACTATATACTTATAGAGCTGCTGATTTGAATGGTTTATGCCGTGCAATGCAGTAGCGTAGGTGTCGTCTTGTTCAAGTTACATAATACAAAAATCAGTGAAGACTAAAATGACTTTATTCTAACATATTTACAAGAACTACATGTTACTGTTACTGTTACTCAGTCTCTATCTCCTTACTTCTAACTTAGCTATCTAGTCTAGGAAATATATATGAACACTTGAGAAGAGGGGGTAGGAAGAATAGTGAAATAGGAGAAGGGGTTTTGACCAATCGGATAATTTTAGGAGACTAGGCTGGGTCTAGAGAGCCTATGAAATTTAGAAGTAAATATCTGGGAGGAGAAAAAGGCGTGAATAGAAATAGGGTGGCCAGTCTTCCAAGAAATTGGAATGACCTAAGGACTCGTGACAACTGACTTACATGTGTTAAACATAAAATAGTTAGACTGATGCAAGTCCATTGTGAGATGACGGCTTGTACCTGCCTAAGTGTCAACCTTTGCTTTTTACATTGGTATAGAATACTAAGGAAAAGTCACTTTCTCTATGGTCAGTGTCTGTCGAAATGTACCAGATGTCTATAGTTTATACTATATAGTTTATAATGATAGTTTGTTTATAATAATAGCTGTTAAATACTATACGTTCGTTAACTTTCATAAGGGATAGCGTCCAGGTCTCATAGCTCTTCTTACGACTTCGTCTGGTCAAAATGCATCTCTCTTCGGTCATCTTACTTCTGTGCCTTCATCTTCGTTGCCCTATTTCCTGGTCTGGTTGTCCTGCCCCTTTTCTCCCACCTTCCCTTAGGGGCATTACCTTTTTTTGAATCTAATTCCTCATTGGCCATAGGTGACAGAACGCCCCCTAGGTGTTCGTCCCCCCTTGGCCCGAGAGGGGGTGGGAAAGTTTGACACGTCTAAGAGTTTGTACCTGCTTAGTTGGTTTATGATCCTTCGGAAAAAAACTGTGGTATACTGAGGAGTTAAAAGCTCTGATAAGGAACCCCTGTGGCATATAAACGTAGGTATGTGTTTGTATATACACAGGGCCACTGAGAAAGGTCCCTTAAAAAATGTACCACTTTGGCCATTTATCGGAACATACGGTGAAAAATCTTAATAATATCGAAAATTTTGAAAATTTCAATACATATCGTATGCCTGGATTGCGAAGAAGAAAACATTTAGAAATCCTTCCTTATACTAAGTATTCACTCAAAACGTAACATTCTGATCACCATTTTGATATTTTATGGCAATACCATTTTATGTTATTCCTCCTGTTTACTTAGAATTTAACAAAAAAAAAATAATAATAATATTTTATAGCAATATAGTCTACGGTATTTTCATATCTTGGTCTTAAACTCAAAATTTTCCATTTATTCATTTGTTATCTTTATGCCTATGTAAACCTTCATGTATTGTAAGATTTTTACATACAGACTCCAAACCATTCATTTAGAATGAATACTAAGCCAACAAAATATCCTATACTAATATAATATGTCATACAATTTTGATACACTAAATATTCCAAGTCTTAATAAAATCTTTATGAAATATACAATCAAAACATTTACACATACACACACACACACATATATATATATTAACTTACAATTATTTATCAATTTTGCGATCTCTTTACCTATTTTAAATATGCATACAACATTTTTGGTACATTTTACATTGTATTTACATTATGTTTCAGGTATTTTATGAATTAGTTCAAAGGCTACCACTTAATGCTTAAAGAGCGTTTCTTTTAGACAGGTAGTTTTTCTAACTGACACCCTTTTAAATTTGGCATGGGTTAAAATATTTTATTTCAAACAATAAAATTTCTTGAAATTATAATATATTCAACATTTTAACATGTTAGTGTTTATTGCTTTACAAATAAAATAATGTAATGATTCAAATAAATAAGAGCCTTTAGCTTTATGAATAAAAAATAAATATTTCTTTAAAATTCAATCTAATTTATGATCCTTTTCTTTTTTAATTCTTACTACAAATTCTAATATTTAAATGTGTCTTAAAATTTAGTCACAGGGTGAGTTGGATTCAAGCCGAACGATCAAGTCGTATTGACCCCACTAAGCCCACCTACCGACAAAGCCAAATTAATTCCCGTACTAAAAATTTTAAGAAGGTTACTATATTAGTTGTACTTTAACCAACCTAATCGCTTTATAATTATTAAACATATTTATAAATATTTAATAATTAATAAATTAAATTACATCAATACATATCAATGTACCATTCTGAAGACATTAAACAAGGCACGTAAATATGGAAAATTAAAATTAAAAGAAACCACAGAAGTAACTGTGTGTATAACTCTATCGCTTTAAAGAATGGCATATTTTTTTTAAAAAATAAGAAATACGCTGGACAGACATTCTAGTCTCATAACGGTAGCTGAAATGAGGTTCCTTCGCAGATCTGTTAGGAGAACTGGAAGGGATTAGAAACGAAGGCAGAACTTAAAACCACTATAGAAGGACGGCAACCCCAATGGTTTGGACATGTTTATCGCATGAATGAGGACATGAATCCTATAAAGGTATTAGAAGCTCGACCCACAGGAAAGAGACCCAGAAGTACATACCAAGAGTATATTCAAAGGATTGGAAGTAAAAGAAGCAAATCCCTCAATGAGATGAAGCGCCTAAGCAGGAACCGGGAGGAGTCGTTGTGCTGGATTGAGGCTCCTCGGCATAAGAGGAAGATAAAGAAGAAGAAGAGAAGAAATTAAGAAACTGTAAAAACTATTCTCAAGTGGATGGATTCACCTTAGTTCCAAGAAGTAGCATATATATTTTTTTTTTCATCAACGCCTTACAATCTCCTCACTTCTGGAATTATTCATAACTTCTCTTGAATTATTCAAGCTGATGAAGAGGATTGAGATTAAATTTTTAAATTTAAATCTATTACACAGGGCAATTTTAAAATTTAATGTTAAATACTCGTTCCTTATTAAAACTGTATTTTTCAATTAACCTAAAATATTAATTGGGTTAAATTATTCAAACGATGGGAACATTTATAAATAACCAATAATTTATATTTTTAATTTTTAATCATCGCTTCTGAGGCGATTTTATAAAACGGATGAAATTGATTTCATGAAATTATTTCCAACAATTGAGGAAAAACCTAACAGAGGCCTCAAATACTTCATTCTGTAGAAATGAACAGAGGCTCTCTTTGCATCTTGATAGTAAATAGGACATAGAGAAAGAAAGAGAGCTTATAGCAACCCACTGGCATTTATTTGATATAATTAGCACTCAAATATGATAGAGGATAAAACGTTTCCTCGCTTTGATTCTCAGATCTTAGAATCAACTTGAGTGCAGGCCTGAGAACTCGTAAACCCGGCTTACAGTGCTGAGCCTTCTCTTGACGGTATATTAAAATGTTACGAACGTAGTGACGTACCGCTGGTATAGAGTTGCTCTAAGGTACACTGGGGGATAGGGAGAGGGGGAAGAAGAAAAAAAAGTTAGAGAGAGAGACTTGATACAAGATACATGATATAAGAGAGGTTCAACTGTATTTAGTTCATAATACGCACAGCATAATTATTTTATTTAAGAAGAGAATTTATTAAAACTCATAACAAACATACAATATAATTTATTAAATAAATCAAAAATTAGTATCCAATTCTGTTTCAACACTTTATTTTTCACTTGTCCAACGTTTCGGCCATTCTAGCCATCTTCAAGGACATCTTCAATACAATCTCTTCCTCACATTAATTTAAATTTTCTTTTGCAGGCTATTCTGCCTAGGTCATTTTCTTTATTATAAGTTCAAAGCCTATTTATTTAAAATTTAAAATCATTAACATTTAATTTTCCTCTGTAAGATTATCAACAATTAAATAAATACACCACCATATAACCATTAGGTATATGGTGGTGTATTTAATTGTTGATAATCTTATAGAGGAAAATTAAATGTTAATAATTTTTAATTTTAAATAAATAGGCTTTGAACTTATAATAAAGAAAATGACCTGGGAAGAATAGCCTGCAAAAGAAAATTTAAATATACTCTGGGGTGCAGACATTGAATCTGTACTAATGAGTATGTTTGAGTATTCACTTTCTATGGATAAATGAAGTGCTGTTGAAATCCCCTGAAGTTCAGCTGTAAATATTGTTGAGTATGTGGGTAATTTATATCATATTTAATTAATTATAATTAGTAATTTATATTATATTTAACTCTTTTGATTGAGGAGTACAATGAAAGAGAAACACATATTATAATTAAAAAGACTTAGTGAAACCGAATCCTCGCTGCCCATACCACCAATTGCTCTCTACATACCTCCGTCCAGTGACTCTCGTCCTAACCTAAATATCATTTGATGTAATCCTCCCACATACGCTTCGATTTACCTCTCGGACGTTTACCCGTCGGTTCAATGTTTATTAACATTTTAGGGATATCTTGGTCATCAAGCTATACAATCTTACATTCTCGGAATGCTATAATCTACATTATACTTACCGGATATAGTTCCCTCATTTCTCCGATTAACTCATCCTTTTTCGGTAAGAAACATTTATGTAATGCTTTAAGGCACAATTTTTACCTTTTAGTGAAAGAGGTCACCTTTCGTATCCGTAAAGAACAAGGAAGGAACAAAAAATGTAAACATCTATCAGCTCAAATATATTTCCTCCTTTATCTAAATCATCAAAATCGTTATCGTTTCTAGTACTAATGAAATATATATTTTTAATAAAATAGGAATGTGACTCTGAGCTAATTGGAGGCATAGCAAAGATAATATATGATATAATCATAAGAGGAACTAAGTATTAATTTTTTTAATTACTAAAACAGTAAACTTATGATGGATTTCATACCTTTATATTGTTAAAGAAGTCAATAATAATCTTATCATAATCTTCTCGACCTACATTAATAGACTTCACTAATGCTATTAGAAGATGAATGAACAAGTGTTTGTGTTTGCTGAGGAACTTAGTGCGACGACAGGAGCAATAATTTAAAGGCTACCATCAAAGAGTCACTCAGCCTTGATCCAGTTAGCACTAAACGATCTCCAAGCCACTAAACGTTGTTAGCGCGATATTGCGTATAATGGGAGTAGGCGTGTGTTCAGTGGAGTTCCTCTGAGTTCGAGGAAAACATGGAGGATGGCTTTTCATACTTTTCTTTTTTTACCCACGCTATATGAAAAATATACACACGATATAGCACCGTCAGTTTTGAACTTTCGAATATTTAAAAAAAAAAGAACTATTGTATTAAATAGTTTCACTCTTAAGTCTGGGTCTTAAGTATCATCAATTATATTAATTTTTTAAATTCCAAATTCGAAATCATTTAAATTTTTCCGCAGAATAGTATATTTCACACATTTTTATGTCCATATAATTCTCAAGCCACAATTCAATAATCTTTGAAATTAAGTAATTACGCAATAGATAATTCGAGAACTGATTCTGATGAAGAAGGCTTAAAGTAAAGAAAATTCCTGGCCATAATTTGATACAATTAATAGCTTTAAAAAAAATAACCCGGGAAAGCTGTCTTTTTTGTTGCCCAAGTGTTTAGTAGTTAGGTAGGATATTTTCCCAATAAATAGAATAAAGACAAATCCATCGCAATTCAAAAACCTGGAAAATACACTAAGCAAATCAGCAGCTAAAAAAATCATAAGTTAATTACCAATTTTTTTTAATACTGAAATCAGCTATTAAAATACATCTTCCCTCTTTCTTTCAATGTAACAGCTTTATGGTGGATTTTAAATTTGGTTTACAGTAAAGATATTCCACTTCGCTTCAAGTGGCAAGATCATTGGAATTTATAGTAAAAAGATTTGAAATGAAGAAACACACACTAGTAATTTTCTTAGGCATCCAACAAGCATTTGACAAGGTTTGGTATCGGTTTCTACTTTACAAAATATTTTGAACTAATTTCTATCAGAATAAATTCTACCAACAGACAAATCTATTCTAATACTCAACAAGATTCAGCCCTTTCCTCCATTCTCATCAACGTTTATCTTAATAACATCCAGTCCAGTGAAACTTCTATCCTAGTCACTTCTCTAATATTTCCCCACTTTGACTATTGCTGTACGGTATATGGGGCCGTCTCTGGGGAACTCCAGGTGAAGTTAAAACGTTTCATACATTTCTGCGTACGATTCATCTTCGGGATCCCAAGGGCGCCTCTGTTTCCCGTTTTTACGCAGAGTTGAAGTGGATTTATCCTTCCTACCGTTGTAAGTATTTCCTGACATCCTTCATCTTCCAAGTCATCCAATCCCGCCATCATTAAAAAAATTTCCGAGCTCCTTCAATTCAAATCCTCCATTCGTTCCCGCAATACCCGTTCCCGGTCTTGAGATTTATACACAAGGGGCCACCGAACCGCTGACTTGGATAGATCGTTCATTATCCGAGCCTCATCCTTATGGAACTCCATCCCTTCCAACATCCGTCGCTCCAATACCCTCCCTACCTTTAAATCCCGCCTGTTCAATAATTTCTTATCCATTCAGACCTCATAAAATTGTAAATAAATATAATTGTAAATATGTATGTAAACTATTATATCATTCTTACATCATTTTCTTTTCTGTTTTTATTTATTCATTTTTTATTGTTCAACAGATAAAAGTGAGAAAGTAACTTATAACTTTTTTTTATAAAGGCTTTTTATATTTCTTTGTATTTTAGTTAAAGTATCTCTGAGGATCCTCAGCCCTCATCTGTAGATTTATCTGTATTATTCTAAATCGAAGACGACACAACAGTTTTATCACAACACTATCCCACAAAAATAGCCCGAAATACACCTTTATGATTTATAGCAATACTTTGAGACGTCTTCTTGTCCCAACTGAACCGCTAATAAAGTAGAACCTTGGAGTTCATCTGAATCGTTGCCCAAGCTGGACTCACCATATTAACATCAAACTAACCAAAACCTACGCTAGGTTAGCAATGCTATACCGTCTCGTTAATAGAAAATTTAGACTAAAACCAAATGCCATCATGGTCAGACATAAACTCATATATGCTAAAACAATATTAAGGCCATAAATGACGAACGGTTATAAAGTCTGGAAAGCGGCATCCTGTACGAAAGAAAAAAGAATACAATCATTCTAAACCAAGGTCCTGAGAATCGCAGTTGACGCCTCTTGATTTGTAAGAAATATTCAATTACATTTAGAACTACAACTAAAATATATAGATGATTTAATCAAAAAACGTTATACAAAATTTCGTCTCCATTTACCAACAGTTAAAGGTTCAGTTACTCCTAACTTGGAAAATCCAACTTCCTCTCGATGAATGAAGCCTAGACAATTGCAGGGCATTCTGTTATAAGCTCTATATTTATCTATTGTTTATTATTGCCACACTGGCAAAACAAGATTCATATTTTGCCTGCATATATACATTTTTTATTTCTTTGTATATATTTAATTTGTTGTTAATAATTTAATTTTTTTTCTAGGTCAGAAAAAAAATTGTTTATTATTATTTTTCTTTCTAGGAGGTCATAAAAAAAATTGTTTATTATTATGTAGCCAAAGGTCTATAGTACAGATCACTCGGCTATCGTGAGGGGTTGTGTTATATATGTTAGTTACGTATGTATATATTTAGATATATATTAATATTGTTATAAAGGAGGTAAAAAAAATGTGGATTATTATTTTTTTTGTTTTATTAATTTTATAAATATTAGTTATTTCGTTGGAAAGTTCTTTTAATTTTTTTTTTCGATTGAATTAATATCATTATTATTTTCGTTGTTTTTAAAAATAATTTATCGAATAATTATTGCTGACATCACTCCTTCCATTATAAACTCCCAAACCACTCAAACCCACTAGTTTCTAACCTTGCATCCTCTTCCATTCCTCCGAGGCGCCTGAAAAGAAGATGGCCACGAGATCTGCTAATGTAAAATATCATTAGAGTGCTACCAATTTTTCTTTGTTTAGTTTCTCTACACGCCTGTAACACTCTATTTTAACTAAGATCAAATTTACTGAATGTATTATATAATATACAGTTTTAAATTTCAATAAAGATATTTAAATAAAAAAAACTTTATTTATACAATTATTAAATAATTATAACATTTTAAATAGACAGTGGTATGTACCAAACTATTCCCCACAATTGTAAATAATCAAAATTAAATCAAATGGTTATATACTAACCATATAAGACAATAAAGTAATGTAAATTTGCTAAAAAATAAACTTTAGCAAAAGAAAAGAAGATTATAAAATATAAGGAAAAAAAACAAAGTAGAAATATTGAGAAAGCTATAATGACCCATCTACTTGACAGACTTTGTAAAAATTAAAAAGAAATGTTTCAAACTTTGAATTACAAAAAGGATTCCCTCAGGCGTTTGTCAATCCTGAAAGGAGAAGGAGACAAAGACGTGATGATATCACTTGTCTTAATAAATCTTTTAGAAACCAATCCAAGGAGAAGGATTTGTTTCAGTCTTTTGGTAACGAGGTGTGTACCGCAAAGAACTGAAAGTAGATTGAAATCAAGTAGATTGAATTACTTAATAGTAGATTGAAATCCAGATTCTAAAAGTATGATGTTTAATTTTAATGTTAAACATTAAAGTTAAAAAACAGTTTATGTTTAACGGATTATTCGTATATTAGTAGGGATCTTTATTTCTCACCTTCCTTTTATTGTCACTGAAACAAATACAATAAATACACTAGACATAAAAGCATATGTTATAGAACTGAGATATTTTATTACTAATACTTACCTTTAATACTGAGATTATATTGTTTATAGAGAATAGTTTTCTGCTTTATTATTATTGCTCATGTCTTCCATTTATACCAATATGCTTAATATACAATTTTATTTTATTTCTCGCCCTACTTCAATAGTTTTCGAAGCAAATACAATACATAAACTTGACATAAAAACATATGTATACATTACAACTGCATGAATATTGAAAAACAGCATGAGCCCGCCACTCCCGCTCTCCATAGAAGCCTTACTTATCTTACCTTTATGACAGACAATTAAGGTGAGCAGAATTGATCAATGCACATCATGTCCAAATTTCTACAGAGGAGGTCATAACACAAAAATATTAGAAAGCAATCCTCCCCGAAAACCCACCCCGATTTGAAGACTGTCCTATATCATTTTTGAAATAATTACTTTTTTTATTTATTTATTGCTATTTACTACTGTGTATTATAATACATTAAGTAAATTTGATCTCAATTAAAATGGAGTGTTACAGGCGTGTAGAGAAACTACCCATTGGTAGCACTCTAATGACGATTTACGTTAGCAGGTCTCGTGGCCATCTTCTTTCAAGGCGCCTCGGAGGGTTGTCAGGAATGGAAGAGGAAGCAAGGTTAGAAACTAATGGGTTAGGGTGTTTGTAATGCAAGGAATGATATCTGCTTCGGGCTAGATCGGTTACATATGGAACATTAATGTCTTTTTTGTATAATTTTATTTGTGACAAACTAAGGAGAATTAAGTATTTTACGAAGGATTTTGGATCGCAATGATTGGATACGAGAGGAATTCGAAGGTTTAGTGGAGCCCCAAAGGTCAACTCCGTATGCTCAAAGTAGGCTTTTTAATCAATAAAAAGTCAAATAAGACATAAAAGTGAATTGGAACGTTTGTCCAGTAAGTGCTGTCCAGTAAGTGTAATAGTCGAAATCGACGTGCTGTTTCCTGTCTTTTCAGTCTTGTGTGAGGATTCCAGGTTGGTCGTTTGTCCAGATGTAGTCCAAGGAAACGGATCTGTTCGACAGGGGTAAGATCACCATTATTAAAGGGAAACAATTACTTAAAATGGAAAGAGGAAACTTAAGTTGTTTTAATCGGACAGCATTGAAAAAGTGGCTAAAATTAGAAAACCGCATGAAAAGAAAATCATAAGTTATTCTTATATAATTTTTTTCTGAAATGGTATAACGAGATAAGAGAAAAACAATTAATTGAAAGAGGTATGCTATCCAACCGCATTGAATTGCTATATACATATCATATTATAACTATCAAACAATGAGTTTTTAAACCTACACACAGTTTATGTATAGCTAATCGTTATGTTATTAAATATAGTGATATATTTATAAGAAAGTATAGAACATAGTTATAATTTATACAGAATATAAAAAACGTCAGACAACAAGGAAATAAAAACATTAAAATAAAAGTAAAAAAAAAATAAAAAAGTAATAAATAACAAAACGAAGTCCTGTGAAATACAGTACTTCAGAATTTTTCGGGGAAATTGTTATCCTCATTCACCTTGAAATATTGCCCTTCAATTTCATTTATTGTTTTTAAAATTAAATATATTATACCTAAATAACCAATTTAATCCATTCAACAATCAAAATTAACACACTAGCTATTACCATAAAACAAATTTCCACAACACGTTTTAAAGCAAAGGAAAGGATAGAAGGAGAGAGATAGAGATAATGATTTGTATACTTGACAGACCTAAGCCTTCTCTACCCCTTCTCTTAACCAGCTTCAAGAATCTGCAATTTAAATTTGTATAAGCTTCCTTTCAGGAATAATTAATATTTAAAAGGGGAAAAAATGACCGTCGTATAATAAAAATGTAAATCAACTTGGAGAGTTGTTTATTCTTTTCAGGAAACTTTAGTGTATAATAAACATTTTAACATGATTATAACTGCTAAAAAATGTTAGTAAGTTTAATATTCGTTTATTCTTTACCAATTTTGCATATAATTATTAGTCCGTTAAACATTCAAAAGGGTGCTGTAGACAGAAATGGTGGAACAGTCCGAAATTGACTACAGAGCTTTATTTGAAATAATTTTTTTTTAAGGTGCAAATACAATAAGTCCTAGGATATTAGTACGCAGCCATAGATTTGAGGGGAAAAACATAATATTTTACGGTTTTGTTTTCTTGTTTTAAAACACTTTTTGTCGTATCTTTAAACATTTTGTTCCAAAAATTCAAAAGCCTTAATTTATAACAAGGATTTTCCTATTATTTTGTCCTATTTTATAGTCCTAGAAATATATTATCGTCAAAGCTTTTAAGTAAAAAAAAATTACTAAACTTTTGATTTATTTATTTAATGTATCTTTGTAATCGATTTATTTATTTTTTCAAATCCTTCCTCCTCAAAATTTGGACTTTCATATTTTAAGAAACACTAACACTAACACTTAGAGAATGGAAATAGTCGAAAGATAAAATTTTTTATTAGTTCACATTGTTACGATTTAATTTTTTTTTTTAAACACTTTTTCTGGTCGGACCACTATGCATAGTTATACATTCATTTGACTCTTTTGGAACTAACCTGGTAAATATTTAATTATTTTATGTATATATTGATTTATCTTTATCTAATATTTCTCTTTTCTTAATTTTCAGGTAAGAATT